>NW_005842929.1:0-44168 GCF_000455745.1 Alligator sinensis
GCCCCCCCCCCCCCCCACTTCCTGTGCCTGCTCCCAGCTTACTTCTCTAGGTGTCCCCCATGCACCTTGCATCTCTGACAGCACCTTGCACCCAACCTCTCCATGGTAAAGCTGAAATGCTGGCCACATCTGCTGCATCCTCCCCACCTTTTTTTTTTTAATCCTGGGTTCACCTATGAACCTGGCCACACTGTGTGTGACCAAGCCCTTAAATTAGGCAGCATAAACAGTTCACCCATGTATCTGCACTCATCAGCACTCGGGCTCTTCAGACATGGAGTGGCAGAGAGCATGTACCCAGAGCCAATCCAGGAATCCATCTGACATATTTATGCTGCCTAATTTGTGAGCTCACATGTGTGTAGAATAGGCAGAAATGAGCAGGTATTAATCTAACAGCAGCTTTCTCTGGAGCCAAGTTTTCAACATCTTCTTTTGATTCTGTTTGGCATAAAGGACACGAGGATTCTGGCACCAAGGTGAACAAGGCTTCTAGCTCATATTGGCTTTTCTTTTAGGCTGAATGTTCAAAGGGACCCAAGGAAAGTGGACTGTGATTTTTGACCCACAATTCCTTTAGGGTCCTTGGAATATGCCAGCCTTAATAATGCATATTATTACTGAATGGGCCCAATTCTAAAGGTAGTCAATTAAAGATGAGAGCACACATTCCTCACATAACTGGTATGTGTCTTCAGAAGGTCTAGAAGTAATGTTTTCACAGTCTTATACTGAAGTGGAGAACCCACAAGGATTTCTAGTTCCCTCATCTACTTAATAGATTTGAACATAACGTCATAGCTGCATCTGATTCTCCAGTTTGTGTTTCACTTTATTGTTGACCTCATGGCCTCCTTGACACTGTATAAACTATGAATACTGTCATCGTTAAAATATAAGCACCATCTATTTTATATTAAGCCATATATATCTCATAACCCCAGAGAATAGCAAGAGGAATTAAGGCTAATTGATATGTTTCCAGTTACTCTCTTGAGCAATTTTATCAAATGCAATTTCTAGGAAAGTTCTTGTTAGCCACCTGCTGCTGAGCCCCAGGTCTGGAATTCATCACTGCTTGTACCAAGTTGTTAAACACTTTCTGTAACTTATTTTTAATAAGACATAGTTACAAAATTACTTGGTTTACGTTCCTAAGAGCTGCCAAGGATTTGAGCAAATGAAGAAGGGGAAGTTGATTTTACCAGAAGGTACTCTCTTCAATAACTCCTTTTCAAAGTAAAATACTGCATTTCATGGACAGCTTTTTGCTAGTGCATTATGCCCACCCAGTGCATTATACCCAGCCCAGCCCATTTTTCAGACTTAATTAGGTAAACATTTCTCCAGAATGGGAAGGGGAGAATGCCCCCTCAATCAGTCTCTTGTCTAAACTGGCCTGCCCTTAGCCCTCCCAGCCTGCCAAGGCCCAAGTGAGGCGCGCACAGAGAAAATTCAGTTGGGAAATTTTCTGGAATTTAGTGCTTCGGTTTACATAAATCTGTCATTAACCTCAGTTTCACTATGCTTTATTTTGATACAAATAATTTCAACAATAAAATGTGACATCTGGTCTTAGCGAAAGTTTTCCAAAGGACATGCCTGTGATACAATGTAGCAATGAATCTCATGACAGGAGAAACCTAGAACATTTTGTGTTGATTGCGGGTGTCTAAATAAACTTGTGCTGTGGCCTCTTTCTATACCTTATTTAAAGCCTTATAAAGCATTTAACACAGAGTTCAGCACTGTTCTGTACTGAAAGGGCCAGAGAGAACAACACTCAAACTTTCATGTGTGAAAGAACTTCAGGTGATCCGTGGCAATGCTTCCGACACATGGGATCAGATATGTGCAACTAAAATATCTGAGTTGGTCCCTCCTGCCTTATAGATTCAGAAGTCCATGAGCAGCCAGAGGATTGTATATGTTTACAACAGTTTTGGCAGCACATGAACTGTTAACAAGGTTCTCTGTGGTTTTTCTTTGGTATAAATTCAACTGATATTAGATTTGCTAGGGAAACAATTACCGCAGGAGTAGAAAATACTAGAGGATGGAACTTAACTGCAAAGAGACCTAAAATGGGAGATATAGGCAGTGAGGAAGGATTCTGCAGTAATACATGGCAAGTCCTTTATGTAAAGGAACAGAAATAGTCAGCATTAAGAGGAATGTAACTGAGCAGCTGAAACCATTACACTAAAATTAGTTTTATTTTACTTGCCATTTTAAATTACTTCATCTGAGTTGCAGTAATGAAATATTCTAGCTTCAAGGAAACATGTAGGACTTAAGGAATGGTCTAGGTGGGCAATTAATGAAGTCCCAAGTGGAAGTGGAAATAGAAAATGAATACACAATACAAATGCATTTGAGACACCTTAGAACAGCATAAGGAATGTAGTGTTCCTGACAGGTTATCACGACATTATGCAGTTACAGCAAGGGCTCTGTACTATTGAAGCAAGAAAGTTGGGAGGAAGGCAAGGACATTGAGCAAGGATGGTTCTGGGACTAGCATTACAGAGGCTGAGGTTCGATACTTTTCCTTCTCACAGATTGCCTTTGTTACGTGTGGATAATAGCATGGTCTCTACCACACAGGCATTTTGTGAGGATAAATAACTCAAAGACAATGAAGTACTCAAATAGTCTGGGTATTGGTCCGTACTATCTTTGAACTAAACCAAGCTCATTTTATTGTTAACGTTGTGCCTGAAATCATGTCTAACATCACTCCCAGTCACCGTTACTGGGATGGTTTATATGGGGATGATCCTGCCTTGGGCAAGGGGCTGACCTACGTACGATTCTGTGTTACTCTTTCTCTGACCCTTGCTCCCCGCTTATATGTATTTAATATACAGTTCACCTGAATTGTTTTTTCCAGACTATTTTGACTCTGACTTCTACATAAGCTCTTCTTGGCAGTGCAAGAATCTCTCCACTAATAAAAAGCTTTGCCATTCTTGGTGGGGTCCTTGAGTAGGAGATGTCTGTTTCTAATCGTTTTCTTATTGTTGGCTTTGAACTTCACATCTTTTGTGCTGATGTGTGCCTTGAAATCCCTTCTGAGGGAATATTGTATTACTAACATGAGATGTTGATCAGCTCTCATGTCAGGATGTTTATCTGCAGAAGAATGTTTTGATCTGTCTATAGTCTGGGTTTGGATCTTGCTTTTGTTAATTTGGATTCTGTCTTGTTTGGTTCTGTTGGACTATTTTCAGTGCTTCTTGATTTTTCTGCATAGGTTTTAGGTTCTTTTATTTATCAGTGGTTTATGATTCATGGTTTTTCCACTTTTAACCAGATTATAGTGGTAAGTGTTATGTTTTCAGCAATTCATATTTAATATGTAAGGAATTTCTAATTTATGAGCAGTGCTCTTAACCTTGCTCCTTTCAATTAATAACAGATGCCACTGCACTTGGTGTGTTTATATAGTATTTGTTTCTTTTGATTAAATACAGTGCAATCTTTGGGACATGTATAGTATTTACATTAAAGTGTTACTAAGCAACCTCACATGATTTTTATACCTGTGCAAGCCACAAGAGATTCAAATTTTGGCTTTAGATTCAGCTTTCTGAGAAGAAAATTGAAATTGCACAGAATTGGTCATACTGCATCAGGCTAGTAGTAGTCAACTGTTTAGTATCTGGCCTCTTGTACTAGTTGATACCCGATTCTTCAGAGGAAGGGTAAAAAAAAATCCAACCAAATTACATGATATATCTAGCTAATTTTGCAATGATGATTAAGTCCTCAGAGAGACTTTTTCTTGACTTCCATAGACAGTAAGCATAAGCCCTGAAGCATGGGATTGTAATTACCTTCAGTGAACTTTTGAAGAAGCACAGTGAAATGAGTTTAAATGAGACAAGGAGTTAGAGGATAAAGTTAATGGTACATAACAGTCACAATGCTCTATTTGATTTGCCAGCCCCCGTGACCCTCCCACTCCCCCAGCCCCTCCCTGGCTGTCCCCACCCACCCCAGGTCCCAGTACTTTAAAAAAAAGCCCCAGTGCTCACCAAGTGCTGCCAGGCAGAGGGCAATCCCCGCTACCCCACGCTGCATGGGGGGATCTACCATGAGCCCCCTGACTCCCCCACCTTGCTCTCCCCAGCACCCCCATGGGTGCCCCGCCCAAACCAGCAGCCTTGGGGCTTCAGGGGCTTGTGCAGAGGCCCCCACGTGGTGTGGGGCATTGGGGGGCAGCAGGGATCATCCCTGCCAGTGGGAGTGGTAAGTCCAGGGTTTTTTTCAGGTTTTTTTATCTTAAAGGGCTGGAGCATACCCATGGGGGGGCTGGAGGAGCAAGGCGGAGGAGTTGCAGGGCTCAGGTATAGCCCCCACCATGCATTGTGGGGCAGTGGTGGGTAGTGGCACCTCCTGAGACAGGGCTTTTTTTTTTCCAAGTGCTGGGAGCTGAGGCAGCCATTGCCAGGCTAGGAGAGGGGCAGGGGGAGGGCCTGGCCTGGCTGATTCAGAGATTCAGCAGCAGCCAAATCTCTGAATCAGATTCAGCCAAATTGAATTGGGACAATGATTCAAATCACCGTATCAAATCACTGTTCCCTGAATCAGCCGAATCTGAATTTCGAAGCAAATACTAGCCACTTCACGCAGGCCTAGTCTCTATATAACTTGAAAGATAGTTTTTATTAAAGTAACTAGCAAAGGCCCTCCCTCCTGCTTGCCTGTTGCCTGGCTTGATGCGTCTTTGCACCTAGCATGGTGCTTAGCACCCAGTACAGCCCGTAATTTTGAAATTGAAATCAAGTAAAATTTCAATTTATTGTGATTTGCCAATGGAAAAATGTGTGTAGGGCAAGCACATACAGAACCGCTGGTGGTGGTATGTGTTTAAGCGATTGTGATTGACCAATTGAAAAATCAAATCTGTCAATTTTTACTTAGTCTTGCTTGGGGTCAGGGCCAGGGCCAGGGCCAGGGCCTGGGCCTGCCTGCTTCAAGGTCAGGTGAGGGAAGTCCCACCTTTTCTCATATACATAAATGCATGAATAAGATTCCAAAGTATTGTGATTCACCAATCAAAATAGCATTTCAGTTTGTTTTAATAGCATTTCAATCCCCTTTCCCCATATTGCTTGGGATCCCCATGCTTGATGCCCCACCCTGTGTTATTCCTGCAGGGGTGGCTGGGTGCTTTCTCACTGTGAATGTTTGGATTCATACAAATGTAACTTACTAATGGTTTTACTAATGAAAACAAAACTAAAACAGTAAAGGATTGTTATGTAAAAGAGAATCTGACTCCTGTCTTTTGTGAAGCTATTTGCAAAGCCTGAGCACCAACTGAGAAGCAGCAGCATCAGGCGGGTGGGTATTACTTTTGTGGTGTAGAGGTGTATTAACATTAACATTAATATTCCTTGGATAATGGGGAACCCACCCAATGGGGACACAGAGGACACTGTTCCACCTAGACTGCATGTTGGGGTGGGGGTGGGGGCAGAAACTACACGTGGGTGAGGGGAGGGTGTTTTAGAGGCGATGCAAAAAACAGAAGCCAAACATTACACGGAAGAGTTATTAATTGCCCTCATTCAAATGTTAAGGAAGGCTCTCCCATGCCTGGCCCAGTATTGCCACTTCCCACTTCTATTGTCTGTCAGGTTCTGGGGTGGATGCGGGGGAGGAGGAGGCGAAGTTGGGGGGAGTCTTTCTTGCAAACAGCATTGGACCTCCCATAACAGTCCACCCTGCAACTCTTTCCAGTGATGCCATTACTTCATAAATGCCGCCAAGCAATTTTTTCTTTCTTTCTGCCTATGAAAGAAAACATGCCACAAATATAGACACAATTTCAAATCTTTATTTCAAAATGTGGTGCATATACATGATTTTTTAAAATCAAATAAAGGCATAATTTAAAAAAGGATTTAAATAATAAATAAATTAAAGAACATTTTAAAAGATAGGAAAATAGACTAGTAGTAGAAAAAAAAGTCAGGATTTTCCTCCCCAGTACCTATGAGCAATGTTTATTAAAACACTGTCCATACACTTATAAACTGTATACACTATCTATACACTATTTTCTATAAATCTATATAATATCTATCTATACACTATCTATAAATCTATACACTATTTAACTATACACTGTTTTCTATAAAGGACACTATACAGTATGCACTACTTATTACATACACTATACACTATTTAACAATTATACTATTACCAAATAACTTGCTTCTACTGGTAGATTCTTGATGCTTTTTCCTTATTGAACCTTTGCGATTTCTGACCTCAACAGTCTTCTGCAGGGAGGGGAAGAAAGAAGAAGAGGACCAGGTTTTGGACCACAGTCCAAACACCACCCTCTCGCCCCCGCAACTCCCTCCACCCACACAAGGTCAGTGGGACATTTCTGATATTACCTATCTATCACCCGGGATGCTGCATATCCTGGAGAGTGGGTCTGCCATACAGCATCTGCCTGCACTATTCCTCATGTTTCGGGAATGAATGGCAATGTCAATTATAAGAAATATTGAAGTGTTAAGAAAAGGTGCCACACTCCAAACACAAGTCCAAGTTGCAAACTTACCATGCTGCTGGCAGCAGTGATGCCTCTGTACTCATCGCCAGTTCAGAACACCATGGTGAATACCATGGTGGGCGCAGCAGGCGGGGGCCCAGGGGAGGGCATGGGTGTGGGAGGGGGAAGCACATACTGGACTGCAGGTAGTGGTAGTGGTACGGGCATGACCACTAGCAGACAGTAGTAAAAAACAGTACTTGGCAATGGTTGCTCCTCCATTTCTTTCTTTCTCTGCATTAAGTATTCTGTGCTAGCTATGGTAACTTTAGTAGAGATGCCCCCGCACCATGCCCTGGCTACAGACAGTCAGCTCTGGGAGCAGGGGGAGGGATGAAGCCGAAGAAAAAGAAAAAAATAACAGGATCAAATAACAGCAGCACCTACTGGACAAAGTCCTGAACTACAAAAATAGCACAGTGCCACCTAGTGGCAAAAGAAAGTAATTACAGTAAAAGCTGTGCTATCTGGCACTTTATTAACTGGTGTGCTCTATTAACTGGCATGCCGATCGATGCAGCAAAAACGAAACCGAAAGTCCCACTGTGGCACTTCTGGTTTTGCCGAGTCCCTTGGCCTGGGGCAAAGCAGCCTGCTTGGGGTCCCCCTTCCTGTCCCCTAGCAAACTGATGCCAGGGAGTGAAAGCCCTGGCACACTGGACACAGCGGGAGAGGCAGAGGCCTGAACAGATGCCTCTCAGATAACCAGCATATTTAATTAACCAGCACTCCCCATTCCCACTGGATGCTGAATAACACAGCTTTTGCTGTACAAGTCTTTGAGACACTGGGTGTTTACGTGCCATGAATCCACAGATACGGTGATGTAAGCAGCAGTGACAAACTATGAACTAGCAGCTTTAGTTTAACACACTGAAAAGACTTTTAAAGCGGTGGGAAATCTGGCTCATGCAAACACAAATGCAGTTGCGGCGGCATAAATGGGAAATCTTGTGGCATGTACAGATGCCCCTAGATTCAAGTACTAAGGAACAGATATAGAGCACCAAACCAACTGAAAAGTGTTTACGGTTCTAGAGGGGGCAACTCCTTGCTCCTTAAGCAGGACGTTTTCATAACAAAAAGATTTTGTTGTCTGTTGAGAACTTTGCCCTTTGGGTAAGCATCTCAGTAGACCCTGGAGCTTTCTCAAGAGGGTTCATGTACTGGATCTCTCGAAAATGAATGGCCTTTTCCCCCAGAAAGAGGGTTCTTTTCTCTCCTAAATCATCTGTCTCCAGTTCTGAGAGTGCAGATCTGGAACTGGATTCTGTCATCATGACTCAGTTTAGCAAAAAAAAAAATCCAAACATAAACCAAACTCCACCTTAATAGCCTTTCCATCTCCAGGGAATCGAGAAGTATCCCCAGTCCTTCTACCCTTCCAAACAGAAACCTTCATCCCCATTAGGTTACCACTCTAAAAATTCAACAATCTGCACAGCCCAATGTGGGAATTTCTGCATCAGGGGCTGCTGGGCACTGGTGATGCCTGGATGCTTTTTACAGTTTCACTCTGGACTTTCTCTCCCCTGTGCTGATTGGCTTTCTGTGCCAACCCCTTCCTGTCTTCTCCCTCAGTTTCTTCACTTCAGCTTCACTTCACTTGTCCAATGTGATCCTCTCATCCAGCACTTCTCCCCTACTAGTTCCTACCTTCCAGGCATTGTGCCTCTGTTAGCTAGTACCTCTTTCCTCCACCCCGTCTTATCTATTTCAATACCAGCTCTGTGATGTATAGATCGTCCATATTTATACAATGCCTGAAGGCATATAAACAAGGCAGGCACCCAACTCCACTTGCCTCTCATTGGGATTTGATGCCTAAACTGTTTAGACTTTTGAAAATCCTTCAAGGCACCTGTTTTCTCTAGTTGCCTAAATACCTTAGATAACAGGGCCTAGATGCTGTTCTTACTATAAGATTTTGCACAAATTCATCCCTCCTTTCACTGTTTTTTGATGGAAGTTTAACATATACTGTTGCATAAAGGACCAGCACTAAAATTAATCACTGGATATTTTTAACTAATAGGATGGATCTTGGCTGAAATCCAGGTTTATTTCTATTCACTTGAATTCTTTTGCTGGTGTATTCACAGAACCAAGGGCTCCGATACACATGAAAGGAGTCTGCTCCAGTGTACTATAACACACTCAATTAGTCTAATCTGCTGGAGAATGGTAATTACTATGCTCCAGCAGACTCCAGCGTCACATATATCAGCGCCCCTGCCCTGAAAAATGGCAGTGAGGTGCTTTAGATTAAAGCTCATTGAACGAGCTTTAGATTAAAGCACCCCATCACCATTTTTCAGCTCAGGAATGCTGATACACATGATGCTCCAGGTACTTTAATTAGCATGATTAATGAGCTAATTAAAACATCTGCCTCCCAGAGCATGCCTATAAACACCCCAAGAGTTTAAAAGTTGCATGTACAAACACTTCTCAGGTGTTTCTACTCAACACTATTGTGTGTCATGAGGTTAACTTATTTCTCTGCTCTCAAAATGGGACATAGGCTTCCTCCCGACCCCTTACTCTCCAGCATATTCACCTCTCTCCAAGTTCTGGTCTCAGTGAGTGCACCGGACAGTGGGAATTGAGTAGGTCTAAGAAATGCTCAATTTTTTGCCCATTTTAAACACCTTTCCAGGCAATTCACTGAAAATGGACAAGTGTTGATTTGACCAAACCAACAGAACAGCCAGGATATGCATTTAAAATGGACAAAAATGATAGCATTTCAAAGGCCTACCCAACTCCCACTCAAAAAAAAATTAAAAGGGACCTAAAACATTAAGGTAAAGCAGAGATCCTGTAAACAACATCTCACCTAGTTTTGTTTGGTAAATACCTGCCCCAAAAAACACGTTTTTACAGTACTTCTAAAAGATGTCCAATCTCAGGCAAGCCTCAAGAGGGATGGCGTTCTAGAGCAGAGAAGCAACTGTGGAGAATGACCTCCCACATGTTTTCACCAGGTGACCTGGCATGCAGGTAGTACTTGTAAGGGGTTGCTGTCAGCTGACTTCAGGGATCATGATGGGTATAAGAGAGGAAGTGGTCCCTTAGGTATGGAGGACCCAAGCCATTTAGGGCCTTATACGTCAAAATCAGCACCTCTAATTTGCCCAGAAAACCAGTGGGAGCCACCCTAGTATAACTGAGAAGTATAGCAAGTACTTATCTCAGAGATGGTCACAAAGCCCCCTAGTGGCCACTCAGCCCTTGCCTAGTCTGCCTTTCTTGGGCACTCTCCCCTTTATGCTCCTGCCATGCCTTGATGTTACTGTCTTTTAGAAAAAGGGAGGCTGTCCCAGGGCTTCCCACATCAGATCTCCTTTCATGAACACAGGTGTTCATGCTCTTTGCCTTAAAGGCAAATTACATGGCTCCAACTATGTATTTACACCATGCCCATGCCTCACAGATAGTAGCAATCAGTCTGATCATTTTCTTGTAGGTGTCTTGGCCCATTTGGCCTCAGCCCCTTTTATCTCACTGGGCTGCTTAGCTCAGGATCCATTGTGTTGGACCCGGCTTCTGGGCTCCATCCCTAGTCTTGCCCTATCAGGCTCTGACTTAGCCCCTCTTAAGCACCAGGCCCACCAGCCCCAAACTCTGCTCACTGCCGGACCCCTCCAGCCCCATCTTGAGCCTGCCCCCAGCAGGGCTCAAGGTGACCACATGCCACTAGGGCACTAATGAGATCTCCAAGACCACACCTCTCAGTCCCTGCCATAAGCCACCAGTTGTAAACATAAGAACAATTTAACCTGCTCTAGGTATAGCTACAAACAGCACTAGCTCACTGTCTTGCAGATGGACTTCCCCTTGCCCTGGGTTGGGTTCCTTTTGTAAGGTACCAGTATTTGGCTGGCAGTTCTGAGAGCAACTCTAAAGTCAGCCTGGTGTTTCCCAGCAGTCTCACTTGCCTAGAGCTCTTTACCCAGTAGCTTGCAGGGCTCAGCTGCCTGAGCAGCTCAGGCCCTGGGCTTATATGCCTCAAACCCAACCCCCACTTCTGGTCAGGTGGCTCCCTAACCATCTGCAGGGAGGATGTGGACAATCTGGAGAAAGTCCAGTGAAGGGCAACAAAAATGGTGAGGAGGCTGGGGGGGGCATGATTTATGACAGCCTGAAGGAACTGGCCCTATTTAGTCTAGAGAAGAAAAGATTAAGGGAATTTAATAGCAGCCTTCAACTACCTGAAGCGGGGTTCAAAAGAGGATGGAGCTGGACTGTTCTCAATGGTGGCAGATGACAGAACAAGGAGCAGTGGTCTCAAGTTGCACCAGGGTAAGATTAGGTTAGATAGTAGGAAGAATTTTCTCACTAGGAGGGTAGTAAAACACTGGAACAGGTTACCCAGAGAGGTAGTGAAAGCTCCATCCTTGGAGGTTTCCAAAACCCCACTAGACAACACTTTGGCTGGGATGATCTAGTCAGAGATGGTCCTGCTTTGAGCTGGAGATTGGACTAGATGATCTCCTGAAGTCCCTTCCAACCCTAATTTTCTATTACTCTATTCCTCAGGACCTAATGAGCAGTTGCCATGGCAACTTAGAGCTTCTGCTCCAGCAGCCTCCTGTCGCTGGAGCTAAGCATTGCCCTATGAGCTTATTGTGGGCTGTCAAGGCTTCAGTAAGCAGCCATGGCCTCAGGTCTCCAGCTGCCTGTACCCTTGCAGTGATCTCCCTCTAAACAGAGATCTCCTGACTGACAGCAGGTGCAACCCTTTACCCAGATCGACCCCTCCCCCGAAGGGCAGTAGGGTTTTGCCACTGCCTGGCCTCTCTAGATGAAGCTTTTTTCTCTTAAAGTAACAGGAGCCACTAGCTGTCTGTTACAAGGAGGGTGATAGGGGCTGCATCTCTGGTCCTCGCCTTTGTGGGAGTGTGAAAAAGCAGCTGTTGCCATTTCTGTGCCTGATTGAGCCACTGCTGTCAGCACAGCAAGAACCAGCACTGCCCTGGGCACCATGAGGCTGTCCCAGGTGCAAAGCTACACTGGTACATCTTTGGGGAGCCAGTGCAGACTGAAGCATTGAAGTTATATGCTTTTGGTGATCACCCCCCGTCAGAAGGTAGGTTGCCACATTCTGCTTCAACTACAGCTTCCAGATAATTTCCAAGGACAGCCCTACATAGAGTGCATTGCTGTAGTCTAGCCTTGAGGTTATGAAGTTGGATGATGATGGCCAGATCAGAGTTTGGAAGAAAGAGTTGTTGCCTGAACACTAGATGGAGCTCATGAAAACCACTCCTTGACACCACAGGTACCTGAAGATCCAGGGGCTGCAGAGGATCCAGGAGCACCCCAAGACTGTGAACCTGAGCGACTCATGATCAGGGATTCAAGTTTTCCATTTCCCATGGAAAAAGAGAAAAAAAACACAGATTTCTCCTTTACCCAAGAAAAACACAGATTCTTCATCTTAATGGAGAAATACGCAGATTTTCACTTTTGCAAAGAGCTCTCTGCAGGCTGAAAGAGCACATGGCCACCAGGCACGCTGGAGAACAGCTCCCACAGGTAAGTTGGGGGGGGGGGAAATTGAGGCCCCCATAGGGAGGGAAGTAGTTGGGGCTGGGGCTTGGGGCCCAGGGCCAGAATGCATGGCCGCAGAGCCCTGGCAGGGGTGGGTCATCCAGGGGGCCTGGGGGACAGGACCCATGCCCCCAGATCTCTGCACAGTGTGGGGGCAGGTGAGGGCTGTCTGCTGTGGGCTAGGGCTCCCCACCCTGCTGCCCTCAGCTGAGGCCTCCACAGCCAGCAGTTGGGACTCAGCACAGCAGGGAAGAGTGGGGCCAGGTGGGGAAGCTGTAAGCCGCGTGTTGCCCTGGCAAGGCATCCGCAGCCTTCCCAGCAGCAGCAGGGGCAGCAGCATGGGGTAGTGCCCCTTCCGGGTCATCACAGAGCTCACAATGGCAAGAAGCTTCCCCACCCTGCCCTGCTCTGGCCTGCTGAGCTGGGTCCCACCGGCTGGGCTGCAGAGGCCCCACAGAAGGGCAGCAAGGCAGGGAGCCCGAGCCCACAGTGGGCACCCTGAACCCACTCCATGCACAGATCTGGTGGGGCATGAGTCCCTCCTGGCTCCCTAGAAGCGCATGCAGCAGTGAGGTGCCAGCCCCACCTCACCCTCAAGACTCAGGGGGGAGCCTGCACCTGCCCCCCCCACAGGCTCTACTTAGGCTGTGCTGCCTGTTTGGGGGAGCCAGGCTCCATGCTCTGCTATACTTCAGCAGCCACCACCCCCCACAGGTGGGAGTCGGGGCTTGGGTGCTGCTGCAGAAGGTAGGTGGCTGCAGACCTAGGTCCCTGGCCCCATAGCCATGGCAGCTGGGGGATCCCTCTGGGTGATTTGGAGGGACAGCAGGCTGTGGGTGGAGGGCAAGGGGCTCCAGCAGGGCTGGGGGTGGTATGGTGACAAGTGAAGGACACCAGCAGGACCAGGGGGCTTTGGGGGGAAGTGAAGGGCGCCAGTAGGGTTGGGGGGCTGTGGGAAGGAAATGAGGGGCACCAGCAGGGCTGGGGGGCTGTTGGGGGGAGTGAGGGGCATGAGCAGGATCAGGGGGCTGTTGTGGGAGAGTGAGGGGCACGAGCAGGGCCAGAGGGGTTGGAGGTGGGGAGTGAGGGGCCTGGACCTCTCTTCTGTGACCTAAGAAGACAGGGGGAGCTCCAATTTTCTGTATTAAAAATCCCAAAATCAAATACCAAAATTTCTAGGTATTTAGAATTTATTTTATTATAGTGATTGAGGCAGTGGTAGGCTTCCAAATTGCTTTAAAATTGTAAATATAATCGATAAAACATTTTGTTCAGTTAATACCTATATATATTGTGGTGTTTCATTTTAATTGTGGATTTGGGAGGGTTTAATCAGAAAATTTGCAATTATTATTTATTTGTCAGAGAAAACCAGGATCCCTACTCATGATACACTAAAGGACCAAGTCTTACTTAACATGGAACTTATTGATTTCACTGGGCTTTGCACTCCCAGCAGCCACAGTGGTCATAGCAGAACTGCTCATGTCACAGCCCTGCCAGAGTCTAATCTATAAATCTATAGAATTTATAGAATCTATAAATTCTTGTTACCAACAATCTCAGACAGGACAGCGTAAGAAGAACTGGACTTTGTATCAAACCTCACATTCACACTAAGGGTCACATTGAAATCACTGGGTATCCCCACGAGTGTACGCATGCATTTCCCCATGGACAAATAGCAGTGGCACATATTTGTGCCACTGCTACTTGTCCCCAAGGGATGCCCCTGCATGCATAGTGTGGCATGCAGCAAATTGCCCTGGGTAAGGTAGCAAAAGCTGGGGTCAACACCCAGGCTGGGCCCAGCAGCCTTACTTGAGGTCCTAGGGGCCTCCCAGGGCTGCAGCACTGGCTCCGGTTTCAGGTGGTGGACACTGCAGCCACGTGCACCAACCCACTTTTCTTTGGAGCATGTTTTTTAGATACCAAGATTTCCCAGTGTCTAATTCTGCCCCCATGCTGTGAATATGTAGTGTGGTGAACAGATTAACATGCGCTGCATGCATTTTGCGGTGCCTAAATAAGCTTTGAGGTGCCACAAACCACACATTCCCAGCCATGAGGCTACAGCCACTCGGACTATTTTTGCACAGACTATCTAGATGGGAAAGTAATGGAATTAACAAAATACATGCAGCAAAAAAAATGTAAAAACCATTAAGACTTTATATTGTTTTTATTTCTTAAAATGTGCTTCTGCATCTGCTCCAGGCACAGGTACAGTAAAAACAGTTACAAACCTTACAAAATAGACCATTGAAAAATTATAAAAGATTACACAATGAATTATAGCCTTTGGCCTCCTCAATTCATTGTACTAGGAGATGAGATCATTAGTCAAAAAGATAATCAGTTTTCCAGATGTCCAAGTGATAGGAGGTTTTTTTTTTCCTTCCCTTATTAATGTCTCTTAGCCATTTCACCTGGTCCACTGGGATTTTTCACATGTAATAAAATATATCTGTGGAAATGTATGTTTATTTTTTAAATAGTCTAGTGATACTTCTTACTTCATTTTAGGAATATTATCAACATTATTGACAGTATTAATACTTTCTAAGGTTAGAGAAGAATGGCTAAAAAGGAAGCCATTTGCCGTGATCTCCTTAAGGCCCCTTCCCATGCCAAGTTGGCCCAAGGGCATCCTCGGTTTCTCCCCTGCCACATCTTTGATGTTAAAATATGTTAGGGAGGCTGCCTTTTTATGCCCTCTTGGTCACTTCTCGTTGTAGTCTCTGCCTGTGGACTCCCGGAACCCTCGTGGGTCCGGCTCTATAAATGGGT
Source organism: Alligator sinensis (assembly GCF_000455745.1). Lineage (NCBI taxonomy): Eukaryota > Metazoa > Chordata > Crocodylia > Alligatoridae > Alligator > Alligator sinensis. The sequence continues at coordinate 14,924 of NW_005842929.1, forward strand.
GCTTCCAGGGCACCCTAGCTTTAGGGGCTATGCGTGGCTCCTACCACCCCAATACCACGCCCCAAGCCTCACAGACGTACTGGACGTTATTCTGTCCTTCTCTCGGAGGCTCCTCTGTAACGCCGCCCCCCCTCTCGGGGGCACACCACGCCCACACTGGAGCTTCTCCTCAACGCCCCCTTCTCTGGGGCCTGTCAACCACCCCTCTCTGGGGCTGGGGTCTATGCACCCCAAATACCGTGCCCTCACTGGTGCTGGGGTCCCCACTCTACAGTGAGTCCCCTATGAGGCCTCTTCCAACCCCTCGTAGCCTCACCCAAACCACCGGTGATAAACAAACAGCAACACAAAATACTAGCCCTCCGGCTATAACTCAAACTGAAACCGTCCAGCCATAACAACATTCACTCCTACCGGAGACCCTTTATCTCTCCCAGCCATGTTAGATGCTGCTTCTGTATCAGGCTTCTCCTCACATCTTTACTCAGGGAGCTCCTTCCTCTATGGTTGCTGGCAGGGAACTGCCTCTGGCCCCAGCCCCTAGGGTTTATAAGGGAGCCAGGCCCTGCCCCTTCTGGTCAGCTGACTTTCCCTGGTTGCCCCGGCAACCCACAGCTGGGCTCCTTATTCAGTGCTAGGTCTTTCCCTGGCAGCTTTGCCCTCTTTAGGAGCAGGGCACCTAAGTGCTCTGTGACACCATTCTTAACAATTCGATTAAAAATGTGTATTATTTACAATTGCCTTCAGATGAGTAATCTGCTTAGTTCACAATTTATTTTACATTTTTAAGAGAAAATTAATTCAAAGTATTTACATAGTGTTTTCTATCCCAGAGGTCCTGTTAGTACTTAATATGGTCTTATTTGCTGGAATGGTACCAAAGAAATAAGTGATACATCACAACAGTAAGTGAAGGAATGCAGGATGATATAAACAAAGTGTTATCAGGAAAACTGGACCAATGTTACTTGTCTAATAAATTCATTTTTGGCAAATGTTTTATAAATATGAATTTTAATATCTATAAACTCCACTTTTTATTCTTATACAATACAATTTTGTGACTGCTTTTAGCAGTAATTCTTATAGATTGTCACTCAGAAGTGTTTGGCTCTGTTTTCTAAATACAGAGTTTGCGCCTGTGTGAAGGAACAGGGAAATAAGCAATGTTGGTCTGTGTTTCAGTGCAGAAATTAATAACTCTTAAAAGAAAGCAACACAAATGCCTACACCTTTCAAGGGAATTTAATGTAAAGGGATGATATTTAGTTTATTCCCAAAATTTCTGACATTGCATGCAGGTTTATTGTCCCTTATTATGACAAATATTTGCAGTATAGCAAAGAATCCTCCAAGTAGAGTTATAGAAATGTACTTAAGAAACAAATCACGCAGGTCTCTGCATGAATAACTTTCTGAGCCTCACATTTGTGTCTTGGTTGGTTGAGAGGTATGTGCAAGCATCACTTTAGAAAAGTACAGAACAGTCCATCAGTCCTTTTCGCCTTAAAAAAATATAAGATGCAATGTAAATAATAGATGGACTGTGTAATAGACATGGAGGAAAAAGCATTCCACTGCAAACACAGCCAGCATATTCTGATTAGATTTTTATGCCAGATGTCTTATTTTCCTTTCTTGAATCACTTTTTAAAAAAGATATGAGTGTTTTTTTTCCCTGAAAATAGAACAAGTTTTCACCTGGAGCATTCTTTTTGATCAAAATTGTGATTTTTTTTTTAAAGATTTTCTTGACTTTTGCCAAGAACAGCTGCCTTTGCAGCCACACTGGAAAAATTTATTTTTGGAATGCAACATGAAAATACCGTTTTTTCCTTAAACTTGCAAAATAGAAATCAATAGACCTACACAGTTCTCACCAGTGATTTTAAGGATCTGAAAAACATTTTGAAGGATACAGGTACTCTGATAATCATGTAATGATTTAGCAATCATGAGATATGCCAGTAAATAAACACAAAACTTTTTGAAGTTTTAGCTTTGTGATTCTCATTCCAAACACAACTCTAAATAACAAAGGATTACAAATCTCGAAATAGCAGTGGCACAAATTTGTGCCGGTGATTTGTGCCCTAGCAAACGTGTCTGAACATGGATTTTGGTGTGGAGCAAATTGTGCCACTTGTACCAAAATGACCCTGCCTAGCTCATCCCAGATCTGCAGCCAGGGGGAGCTAGAGGCTGGGGCCAGCACCTGTGCTGGCCCTAGAAGTATAAAAAGCTGCCCTGGTGAGCAACTCAGGGCTACTTGCTCTCAGGAGCTTCTGGGCCACCCTCATATCCTCTCCAGACACCAAGTGATGGGACCTGCTTGGCAAGGGCATGGCTGGAGCACCCCAGTGGCAGAGCCTATACTCCACCTTCATCCCACATGCCATTGGGGACCTCAGCTGATGGCTTCTCCACGGAGCCATCACTATGGGCATGTATGTGATGAGCTTCACGGACACCCCAGTCTCCTGCCCCTTCTGTGGGCAGAGGGAGACCCTGGTGCACATGACCCTCAGGTGCGCCAGGCTGCAGCCCCCCCACCTCAACCTCCAGAACCTCCTCCTGAGGTTCTGGTTGAATTTCACCCCCCACCTTTTTGTTTTTGGTCACCCCATCTGCAGCCCCACCAAGTCCCAGGACCTCCTGATCAACCTCCTCCTGGCTCTGCCCAAGCGAGCCCTGTACTTGACCAGGAAGGAGACTCTGGCCAGGAAGGTGCCACTGTGTGGCCACTTTCCTCTCACTTGTCCGTGCACATTTCCGGGCAGAGCACCAGTTGGTAGCGTCCACAAACCATGATAGGAGTGTTGTGTGGGTCAAAGGGTCAAATTTTTCACACTTTTACACTTATTTTCACATTTTGACCCTTTGACCTACACAACACTCCTATCATGGTTTTTCATTAGTTGTCCCAAGAATTTATTTGTACCACTCACTCATTAGCCCCACAGTGGGTTACTAGTTAGCCAGGTGGGCCTTAGGGCCCACAGTATGTATGTTACAAATAGACAGGAGCTTCTGAGGCCCAGCCAGTTGGTATCTGGGGACATTAGCCCCTTGTGCCAGAGGGACTGCTGAAGTAGCCCTAACCTGGAGTGGCCCCGGCACCCTCTACTCACTGCAGCAGTCTGGTAGTGGGAGCTGCTGCCTTGCTGTGACCTGCTGCCACCTGTGACAGCATCTGCCCCCTTAGACCTGTGGCTCCATGGCTGCATGCCTGCCAGACCTGGACAGGGACCGCACAGCTGCCTGGGCTGTGGTATGGGCACTATAGCAGACCCTCCTGCACCTCTGGGTCAGCTGCCAGTGGGCTGTGGCTGTACAGTTGGCCTTCAGGCAGCACTGCTCTTATGTCTTCTGGTGCCTGCACTCTGCCATCTGGGCACCTATCACCCAGAAGATGTGCATATTACAGTGGCCCACTTTGAACTGTCAAAACAAGTCTTCTTGGCCCCAAATGGCCAGCTCAGCCACCTCATCTGCCCTCCAGCTAGGTCCCTGATGCTGGCCTTGGGCAGGCTCCTCTGCCTGGGTCTCACCGCTTGCCTCACCAGCAGACATCCTGGTGTTCCCTGTTTAAAAACTGCAAATTCTCTGATAAAAAAATCCAAATGCTCTCATTTAAATACCCAAAATCCATGTTCTTCTGAAATTAAAATGAAATGCCACTTTATATAGAGAGATCAGTTGGGCAATGTTATAGTAATATATTTACAATTTTAAAGAAATTTGGAAGCCTACCAGTGCCTCTATCATCATAATAAATGAATTCTAAATACCTATGCAGTTTAGCATTTGCTTTTGGGTGTTTTATCATAGAAAAATCAAAGCTGCCCCTGCCCACTTCGCTCACCAGGATGTACAGAGCTGACCAGCACTGATATGCCAGTGTCCTGCCCCTGCCCTTGCCCTCACTCCCAACAAACAGCCGCCCCAGTGCCCCTCACTCCTGACCTGTAGCCCCTGCCTGCCCCAACTAGATCCCTCCCAGGAATAGCTCAATCCCAGCACCAGGACATGAGCCCAGCTGCAGCTGTACCACCCACTGCTTTGTGGCTCTGAGCAGTGCCAGCCCTTGCTGTTCTCTTCTCTGTGCCTGTGCCCAGGTCCCAACAATCCCCATGCTGTTCCTGGGAAGCCCTCAACTGGGGCTCAGGGACTGGACTGGGCAAGCCCCTTCCCTTTCAGGCTGTCCTCCCCTGCATAGGCTGCTCTAGGGGGGCTCTGAGCCCAGCTCTGGCAGCCTCTCCTACCCCAAGCCCATCCTACCCCACCCCTGACTCCCATCTCTCTTTCTCATACACACACCCTTGCTGCCACCTCCACCCCTCCCCACATCCCATCCCTCAAGTTGTTCATGGGACCAGGAGCACCCTCAGGCTGGGGCCACATGTCCCAGCACTGGTGTGGGCATGGGGCAGGGTTACAGTGTGGCAGTAGCCTCTGCAGCCATGGCTCCTGCCAGCAGGTCCTGTCCCATCCCTTCTGGTGACTGGGCATGCAGGGTGTAAGATTTGTGGGGGGATGTGGGGTTTGGGGGGGAAGGGATGTGGGGGAGTGTGGGGTTTGTGGAGGGAATTTGGGGGGGTTGTGTAGGGGTGAGTATAGGGTTTGTAGGGGGTAATGGATTGTGGGGGGTTTGTGAGTGGGGGGAAATGTGTGTGGGGGGTGCTGTGTGGGTGGCGGAACTGCTCAGGAGGGATGTGTTCCTGCCCACCCCCCACATGACACACAGCCTCCCCTTCAACAGCAGTAGGAGCTGCAGGTGGTCAGAGTCTGCTACTGGCAGAGACCCCTGCAGCATGGCACAGTGCAGCCCTGACCACCTGGGTGGGGGGTTTGTGAGTGGGGGGAAATGTGTGTGGGGGGTGCTGTGTGGGTGGCGGAACTGCTCAGGAGGGATGTGTTCCTGCCCACCCCCCACATGACACACAGCCTCCCCTTCAACAGCAGTAGGAGCTGCAGGTGGTCAGAGTCTGCTACTGGCAGAGACCCCTGCAGCATGGCACAGTGCAGCCCTGACCACCTGGGACCTGGTGCCACCTGTGCCACATGGCACAGGCATGGCCTGACCTGGAGCCATGCACCTTTGGGCAGGACCAGGCCACTCTTGCTGTCCCCTGGACCCCTGGCACTGCACTCAGGGGCCTCATGCCCCCAGGCTGGGTGGGTCCTGCCTCCAAATGCCCTGTGTGCCATCAGGCCAGGCTGGCTCCATGGAGGCAGGATCTGGCCCAGCCTAAAGACATGCAGCGCTTGCATGCAGTACTGGGGACCCAGGTGACAGCAAAAATGGCCTGGTCCTGCCCAAAGGGGCAAATCCCCAGGCCAGGCCAGGCCAGAACCACAGCATGTAGCACAGATGGTGCCAGGTCTCAGGCATTTGGGGCCGCACCGGGGAGGCCTCTGCCAGTAGCAGGCCCTGAGCACCCAGATGGCCTCTGCAGTATCTGCTGGGGGTGCTGTGTGCCCAGCGGGGGAAGGTGGGCAGGGGACCCACCCCTCCCAAGCATTCCCCACCTCCCACACAGTCCCCTCCACACACACAGCCCCCACACCCACACATACAATCCCCCCACCCCCACAGCCTCCCCACCCCCACATCCCTACTTACCAGGAACAGAGCCTAGCTCCAAGACACCACTGCAGCCTTGACCCACTCCTATTTGCTCCAGCATGCTAAGGCAGCATGCTGGAGCAGCAGGGGAAGGAGGCAGGCATAGAGATGCTCTGGCTGGGTGCCAGAGCATCTCCTTGGAGAACCCAGCCTTCAGTTACTGTTTTTTTTCAGTGGTTTGTTTTTTTTTTAATGCTGGGATTTCCCAGTATCAAAATTACAGTCTGCTGTACAAATATGCAGCACAGGGAACATTTTTTCAATCCTAGCATGCCTCTTGTAGCATCTTTGAGACGTCACAACTGACACGTGCTCACTCATCTGGATGTGCCCACAGACCAGAAGTTTCAGATTCCATCTGCTTTCACAGCAATTCAGACATACCAACTTCTTCCATGGCCAACTACTCAAAACAAGCTAGGTTCTTTATTAATGGGACAGTCTTTCATCCACAGTACTAATGAAACTCCATGCATTCTTTTAAAAATTTACTGAGAGTTCACTGAATGGAACACTGAAAAGGTAAATGTTCAGACCAACATTCAGTCCTTTGTTCCTGCTACCATGTAGCAGGATCAAGTAGAACAGTGGTTGTCAGCCTTTCAAAGCATGAGCCACCCTTCATTATACTGAAGGCATCCCTTGTTAGACTTGAGGCACCAATTTGGAAAATGTCCTCTCTCAGTTTTCACTAGTTTTTTGGCAAAAAAAAATAATAGAACACTTTTTCCATTGCAAAGTACTCAGAAAGACTACAACAGATTAGAATGTTTTTTACATTATAGATTCCTATTTGAAATCTCTAGTGAATCATGTGAAATCTTGTGAATCATGTTTGCATACCTAACAGTGCTAGCATTGTGTGTCACCTAGGAGCACCCTTAAAAGGATCTCAAGACACCTCAGGGTGCCTGGTTGAGAATCACTGGGGTAGAAGTATATGAACTCATGTATAATAGAGTGTGTGACAGATTCTGCTCCACCACACTGGTATCAATTTAGAGCAGCTTCTACTGGATTTACAACATTGTCAGTGAGATTAGCATAGGCGCTAGTTCCATGGGTGCTCCAGAGCTCAAGCACCCACCAAAAAAATTAGCGGGTGTTTTGTACCCACAAGCCACAGCCATGGCTGTTTTCAGATGTTGAAAAATGGGCTGTACCAAAAGAAGTAGAGTGTTACTTCAACCCGGCTCTGCAGCGTCTGTAAAGATCGGGGCTTTTTGGCACTGTTAGCTAAAGTTAATTCAATCAGCTATTAGATAAAAGTGCCAAAAAGCCCCACAAAAGCACCTGATCTTTATAGACGCTGCAGAGCTGGATTGAAATAATGAGCTGCTTCTTCTGGGCATGTGCGGGGCTTGGGCAGGAATACACTAAGTTTAAATTAAAATTCTGTTTTGGTTTTGGCTTTGTTTTTTTTTATGTCTGCAGGCATCTACTGGCAAAACCCAAACGGTGCCTATGGAGATCAGACTACACAAGATCCAAGAAATAAGGTGTAAATTAATTATGGGAAGTCAGATCAGGAGTTCAGACTTTATTTAAAATGTCCTTAATTCTGTGACATTTTGACTGGCTCATTGGAACCATTTTCTTTTGAGAATTTTGTTACGTCTAACCAAGCCTTTTCATCTCACGCTGTCCTATAAAGTACGGCATTATGGAATGAGCCTGTAGTAAATTAGAACAACTTGGTATCTTTCGGTGTCTCTTGGCAGTGTTTGGTGTTAGCAAGCATACTCTCATCTAAAGGCATGAAGAATTTATGTGTGTACAATATCTCCCATTAGCATCAATGGGAATAATACCCATAAATCCTTCCACACCATTAATGTACCAAAGTGCATTATCTAGATCTGAGCATGCCAAACAGAATGATGTGGGGAAATAAAGATTAACAGCAGTGCTTTCCACTCATCTATGACAAATTGCCATAAATAACTGCCTTTTCATAACAAAAGCAGACCATTAAGGATTTACCTGGAGGCATATGCACAATTTGAATATTTATTTGAATTACCTTAAAAATGTGATGAGTATAAATTAGTTTCACTCCTATAGCCTCTAATATGGTTTGCCTTTCTTACAGTACAAATTTTTGCAAAGCAGAAATAAGATTTCTGATATTTTTAACATGTTTTTGAAGACAGGAAAATCCAAGCCTCTGAGTATCTGTGATCATTTGAAGTTTGAATTGTAGTTTTTTACAAATAATATGCATATCCTGGCTAAATTCCAAGTCAGTGTGTAACTTCTTCCTACTTTGAAATCACCCTGCAAGATCTTAGGAACACATTCATTATTATTTTCTCTCTTGAACTGTTCCTGTGCAGTAGCAGAAGGATGTCATCTCACAAGCAATTGTATTTTGGTTTGACTGCAAAGATGATCCATGCACAGATTATAAGTAATTCTTATTACTTATAAAAGGGTGTGATGCTTGTAGCTAGGGATATCGGACATGTTCCACTGAGAAATTTTGGCACCTTCAAAATTTAGAGCATGGCCCAGAAATTGGAGAAGTGGCTTGCCGTGGAGTTAGTGATATGCCCCTGACTGCGTCTCTTTAAAAATATCCAATTAGGAGTCTGTAAAAACTGTTGCTCAGAAGAAACCTGTTAGTTTGGCAGCTAAATTCTCTACTGGGCAGGCTCCTGCCTAAGGTTCAGGGACACCCAACACTAATATTCACCCTGTGCTGTCAGTGCTCCCTTGAGAGCAGCCAAGGAATAAAGAAAAGGAGAAGCCAGCCTGAGTCAAATACAGAAGGGCAAGAAGCTGGGCCTGGGTTGACTGCAAGGGTCAAGACTGAAACAAAAATAATTGGGAGTGGGCAGAAAATAGAGACAAAGATGAATGTGAACTGAGAATGTCAGAGACAAAAAATCAGTGGAACCAAGCCCAGGGTGTGGAGCCAAAGGGTGAGAATGAAGACTGGACTGGGACTAGGGTTTGAAGACTGGGATATGAAGCTTACAGAGGAGACTAAAATAAAGAACTGTTGGTGTGGTTCTAACATGTGGAGCTAAAAGGAAAGGCTGAGATGGGAGATTAACGGAGATGATATATGGAGAGTAGGATTGAGGTAAGAATGGGCTTGAGGATCTGAGAAGCACCAGGGTCTGTAACTTGGATCTTTCATCGACATTAGGGCTGGAAGGGACCTTGTGGGATCATTGGTTCCAACCCCCTGTCCAAGGGGAAGGAAGTCAGCTGGGGTCAGATCACCCCAGCAAGATAAGCGTCCAAGAGTTCCTTAAAGGTATCCAGAGTAGGTGCTTGCACCACATCTGGGAAGAGTCTATTCCAGACTCTGGAGACTTGGACAGGATGGGAAAAAAGGTTTTCCTGATGTCCAGTCTAAAACGGTCTTCCAGCAGTTTGTGACCATTAGACCTTGTCTTCCTTTGAGGTGCCCTGGTGAACAGACTTTCTCCCAGTTCCTGGTGCACAACCCGTATATACTTATAGGCTGCCACCAAGTCACCCCTAAGCCTTCGCTTCTCCAGGCTAAAGAGTCCTACATCCCTCAGCCTCTCCTGATAAAGCCTGTTCTCTTGACCTCTAATCATGCGTGTGGCTCTCCTGCAGGACCGCAGTGAAGTGCCTTGGCTGTGTAGTTGTGACTCCCTGGCTGTGCCCCTGTTGGGGGTGCTGCTCCCAGCCCTCAAGGACCTACATCACAGGGTCAGCTATGTGGGGGCCCAGTTAACTGGTGCAGAGCATGGTGTCCTTCTCCTTCCCTGTGTTCAGTCCTGGCCTCATCTATGTGCACCCACCCACGCAGAGCCCCAGCGGTGCAAACTGGAGATGTGCATCCTTGTGTCACTGTGGGATGGGGAGAATGTCCTGAAGCAGTTTGCCCAGGGTGGGTGCTTGAATGCCCACATTTATGAGGCCCTAGTGGCTGGGATGCATGCAGGGGGCCACTCCCAGTCAGCACGGCAGTGCCAAATGAAGGCCAAGGACTTGTGGGCCCAGTGCGTAGCTGTAACTAGCCACAATTGCCAATCGAGTAGGGGCCCCAGGACCATGCCCTTCATGTGGGAGCTGACTAGCATTTTGGTGCCTCAGGAGCTCACACCCATGTTCTGCCATGACACCTCTGGTGACACATCACTGGAGAAGGGGACCTTGGGCCTTCAGCCCCCCAGCCTGCACACATCCCTGGCTGTAGCACCCACTGACAGCCTGAGGAGCCCCCGTGCCTCACAGCTGTCCACAAGGAGCAACAGGCCACGCTACCACCAGCCCCCAGCAGCACCAGCTCCTTCCCAGGAGGGGCTCCTGGATAGGCAGCATCTTGCCACACACTGTGGGCCACAAAGACCAGGCAGAGCCAGATGTCATCCACGATGAGAAGTCCTGTTCCAAGTGTCCAACCCCACCAGTCCTGGACCTGTGGTAAGTCCTAAACTGGGGGGCAGACCCTCCCAGGCCTCCTTCCCACCCCTGCCCCACCCCTGCCTCAGGCCCGGCCCCAGCCCCAGCCCCACCTACTTGCCTAGCCCACCCACACTCCCCTGGCCCCAGGTTCCCCCCCATAGCATGCAGAAAGGTGGGACACAGGTCAGACCTTTATTAAGCAGCCTGTGTCCCTATGGCTGGGTGGACACAGGCCTCTCATGCTCCAAGGAAGGCATCGATCCCAGCAGAAATCTCCACCTTGGCAGCTGAGGGCAGAAATGTGTAGCGCTGCAACAGGGAGCCCTCCAAGTGGTGGCAAAGGTTGCAGGGCAGGTCAGGCTTTCCCCCCACACTGTCATAGATCAGGGTCCAGATCCAGGAGTGCAGGTGTGCCCAGGGCACCAGCAGGATCAGCAGAATCAGGGCATAGCGGCTCAGGCAACCCTCTGCCTGCACAAACAGCTCATCGTGCACCACCCATGGTATGCACAGCAGAGGCACGCTCGGGGTGCAGCACCAGCATCATGGGGGGCTGGCCTCAGGGTGTTTCCCCAGAGAGGCCCCCAGTAGGGAGGGCAGGGGCATGGCCAGCCCCTCACCCCAGTTCTCTGGGAGCTCCACATGCTCTGAGCTTGAGCACCAGGGGTTGCATGGCTGCACAGCAGACCAGTGGGCCTGCAGGGGCAGAAGGGGGATCAACAGGGACTGAAGCCATGATAGCAGGTGCTGCTAGCAGCCTGGCCTAGCCCATGCTGGGAAATGGCCACGGGACACAGGAGGCCTATGGCCAGCCTCCAGGAAGCAAGTAGGGATAGGGGGCTTGGACGGCACCCACCTGGGCCCAGGCCTGCCCGGCCAACTTGCTGTGGTCCCTGGGCACTCACACATGGCTGAGCTCCAATCTAAGGGTAGGCAATGCAGGGCCCTTGAGGTGGAGCATCTTATCTCTGAAATGTTGCAAAAGTCTTATTTCTCTTGCCTGTGCAGGGCCAATATCCAGATATGGGGGAGGGGCTGCAGGGACTCACAGGACTGTCACCACAGGCTCACCACCACCCACTGCTGGAGCCACTTGGAGGTGCCAGCTGCACCTTCGGCACAGTCAGGATGGGACCCACCAGCTCCAGTGGCTGGTGGTCATAGTGGAGGACTGGGCGGCGGACTAGTGGACATGGAGGACCTCACCCAGGAGGCCACCTAAGAGAAGGCACAGCTGTGGGCATACCATGACCACTGGGCTGAGGCTGTGGCCATGGAGCAGCGGCATGTGGATCTGGCAGAGCAGCAGCTGGCCACTCAGGGCTATCCAGGGGAGGCTGTGCCCATGTGCCCCCATTGCCTGGCCTCCCCACCCTGGCCCTGCAGTGCCCCTGGGTCCCACCCACCACCATGCAGCAGGCCTGTGGCAGCACCCTGAAGCAGGTCCAGCAGCAGGCATCCCCAGGCTTTGCTGCAGTCTCTGGACGCATGGGGGAACTGTTTGCAGCTGGGGTGCTGGTGGCCTGCCACCAGGCTCTCTGCCCTGGGCAGACCCACCCTTCAGCCCCTCACAGATCAACTCCAGGATGGAGTCCTAGAATTGACTGACTGATGAATTCAGTTTGGGACTAGGGTTTTTATTGTGGGTGGATGAGACTGGGGGAGGGGCACTATTAAGGAGGGGAGAGAGAGAGGGGTGTGTTTGTTGAGACAGGAGAGGGAGGAGGGATGCGGGTTGGCAGATTTTATAGTTTTACCTGTGTGCGTATCCTGGAGTGGTGCTGGGGGAGGGGGGCAGGGGTATGTGGGAAGAAGGGTGGGCAGGCTGGAGTAGGGAGTGAAGGATAAGGGGATCGACCACAGCCTCCCAAAGCTGGTACCCTGGGCCCAGCTGGCAGGTGCTTGGCTTTCCTGGGCTCTGGGCAGGGGGGGGCCTGGTGGGGCCAGTAGGTCCAGCACCATGGTCAGCAATAGCATGGGGTGCTGATCATTGCTGGCAGGGAATGAGTTGGAGCAGTGGGGTGCTGGGTGCCACTGGCAGGGGCAGGGGCTGGAGCAGCTGTGGCATGGGGAGGCAGGGTGGGCAGGGAGAGAGCTGCCATGTGCTGCCCCTGTGCTGGACATGCATCTCCTGGGCAGGGGAGGGGCTGGGCAGGGATCAGAGAGTGGGGTTGTGCTTTTAAGATGAATGCCAAGTCCTGACAGCTGCCTGTGGCTTCAGAATGGCTGCAAAGGACTGGCTGCCATGGGACTGGAGGATGGAGTGGAGCTCTCCCCGGTGGCCACAGGGGCACATGGCAGGTTGCTCTGACCCAGGACTAAAGTTATTACCAGGTCACCTGCACATGTAGATGCCTGCCTACTCCTGCTAGTAAATTTAAGCTAGTGTAAATGCACATGTAAACACACCCACTGTCTCCTTCAGAAGATAACATGTACGTTCATTATCTCTCCTAGAAGAGAATCTCCAGGAAGTGATTTATCCCCAGTTGTTCCCAGGTTCTTTTTCTCCTGGAGAGGCCATTTTTGCTCTGGGAGAACAATCCTGAACACCTGTACACACAAGTTTTCTCCTGGGAAAGCAGTGCCTTTCACAGGGAAAACTGAATGTCTGTAGGTGGCCTAAATATGAATTTAGGTACCTAAGTACTATGTTGGATATAGCTGTAAATCTTATGACCTCCTTTAAATACTAAAGCAGTCAAATGCAGTTAAATGATTCAATACGCTTTTTATATTAATCACCCCCCCAACCCCCTGTGACTGCTTTTTCTCTTTATTTTGCAGAAACCTAATTAAATTTCATCCTCCAAAACAAGGGTTTTGTTTAAATAGAAAAGCTCAGCTCTTTTCCATCTGTGATTGTTTGTTTCTAAGATGTGACTCGAGCAGGTATTAAATGATGCCAAGGGAAAAAAAGAGAAAGAGTGCAAATGTGATTATTTACATAGCATGTGCCCCACAAGAGGTTCATAAAACATAGCACATTATGAAAAGTGATAGCAGTCTTCCAATTACTTCCAGGTTTGTGCAGTCTGATGACCTAATCATTTAATGTTTTTTTTCAAATCCAACCTCAGAGACAAAGTAGATGAGTGGTCACAGCAAGAATAAAGTCAGGCAGCCTGGTTACTGTTCTATTCTTTACTTACAGAGTGGCTGTACAGCCATGAGCAAGTTGCTTTCTGCTCTGAATAGAAAATGGAAATTCTGTATATTATGGGTTAGGGCTTGTGTCTTCATAAAAGAAGGATCTAAATTATGTATGACTGGTATATGAAGCAAAATAACAGCAGTGATCTTCTATATATAATCATAGATATAATAATATTTCAGTAGCACAAGTAATAAAAAACCTATTATTTACAGAAAATTAAAACAGAATTTTTATATCATCTTTGACCCATGGTGATCAATGATTTAATGCTAATCAGTTTATAAATTGTCACTGAATAAAGTCAGACTTAATTGTACAGAAAAAAAGGGTTGAAAAATGCCTTTGACTTCACTAATATATAACACAGCTGGTAGAAATCGATACAGTTCTATAAGCTTTTGATGAAGGCTAAAATCTTGGCCCACTGTAGTCTGTGTCAAAAAAATCAGTGGACCTAAAATTTGGCCTATATAAATTAAGGCATAAGGGCTGCTTACAGACCAAAAAAAAAAAAAATGGTGCTTTACTTTAAACTCAGCATGCCCCCACACCAAGGAGAGCACATGCCCAGAAGTGACATTGTGTTTCATCTGGCTCGCCCAATATCTGTATAAATCAGGCACTTCAGTGGGCCTTTTTGGTGTTTTATCTAATACCTGACTGAATCGGCAGGTTCCTATTCAGAGCAAACTACCTCCAATGTCACCAGTTGCTCTAGTTTTAAATCAATGTAAATCGAAGTAAAATCTGGCACTGACTTCAATAGGTATATTACAGGATTCAAGCTTCTATGTTGAACAGGCAAACCAATTAATTAATTAATATATTATAGTTTAGCAACTAGATTCAAAAACAGATTGGACAAATTCTTAAAGGAAAAGTGCATCAGTAGCTATTGAGCATGGGCGTTAAAGGTACAGCCTCTGAATCAGAACTTCCTAGACCTTAAATGCTGGAGGCTGCATGTGGGAAGAGGAACAGGGGAACAATCCTGGACATACCCTGTTCACTCTCCCTTTCAGCACCCACTCTGTCACTGAGGATATTAGACAAAATGAACCTATGGTCTGACCCTGTAAATGGCAGTTCTTATATGTATTACACATGCAAATATATAATATACGTAGTGTGTGTGTGTGTGTGTGTGTGTGTGTGTGTGTGTGACCCAGTGAATATACAACAAATGTGTACATACTCACACAATACAGTATATACAATACATATATTTATTACTGTTGCATTTAATAACAATAGTTACCATACCATTTAATATCTGATGCATTGCAAAGAGCAAGGTTTTCTACCTGTAAGAAGAGGTTTGTGTGCACCGCACTGAGACAAAAACTTCCTCTGTGAGCAGTACATGAAAATTCAACAGCTGGAAAGTGTACTTTATAGTTAGCTATGGACCATATGTTAAACAGAGTCTATGTATACAACTTCAATTCCCCCTGCATATTAGCAGCTGAAAAGAAATGGAATGAGATAGAGATGTCAGGCCTTCATAAATCATCAAAAAATGTGCACTACCCATGAGCCCAAACGGCATGCAAGTAAAATAATTTTGTTAGAAGCAAAAGTATCTGCCCATACATAATTACTTAGGGCTTCTGATCCCCATCTCCTCATTTCAACCTTTTGAGCATAGAGTGATCAGAAATTATAATACTGGGAGGTCAAGTAAATTAAAAAGTGGTTCTATATTACCTGTAAAGAGGATTTAGAGGCTATTATAATGGCACTGCTGTGCCTGTATTAGCAAACACCAATGCCATTATGACTGATGAAATAGCTCATGTTGGCTACAAATGTCCAACTCGGGATCCTTAAAATTCTAGTTTATTAGGCGGATTGAAACACTGTAATCATAAACCTTGGGGCTGGTCCCCACACACACACATGCACACACACACACACACACACACACACACACAGTAGCAGGCTACAGAGTCAGGTACACCTATCCTACAAGCGCTGGAGTCTGTCGTTGAGGCTTCTTTCAGCGTGGTGTTATCTTCCAGAAGGGGGTCACCGGCTGGTCCTTCTGGCTGGACAGGTCTGGTCGAGTTGGAGATCAAGAGGGCGCCACTGAGGGTCACTTTTCACTGCCTTTTATCTGTCCCTGGCAGACTTTGGTGACTCCCCAGTTTTCAGGTTTGCCCAATCCAGGGGTCGTTGACCCTCGTGGGACTTCCCCCCCCTCGGTGGCTACTGGATGGCATCTGTCAGCCCCAGGGGTCGTCCGCATGTACGTGCAGGTTTGGGAGTCCGTTGATGAAGTTTGAATAGGGCTCTGGGAGTGGTCGATGTGGAGATATTCAGCCCAAAAGTTTGTCTCTGGCGTTGATTAACTCAGGCCAGGGCTTCTAGCCTTTGATCAGTGACGTTTAGAGATTTCCCGGTTGTTACATTGTCTTCTATTGAGTTCTTCCGTTGGTTGATCTGCAGCTTCCAGGTGTTAATCGCTGCCTGCTCCCATGTTACACATTCAATCATGTTACACATTCAATCACTGATTCACTCGCTCTTTCAGGGGGCCAGCCTGATACAAGGAAGAGCAGTTTGATTCCTACCCTTGTTAACATTGTTGCAATGTATAACTTACTAAAACACATTTAGTTGAAAGTTGAAAGGTGAGGAGTATAAAATATAAGCTACAAATGCCATAGCACACAAATAGATAAAAATACCAAACTACAAGGGGAGATACAAAATGCACACATACAAATTTTAAAACACAATTCCTTATCTTAAAGTGAAAGAGAGAGGAAGGAAGAAAAGGTAGAAAAAGAGAAACATATCCAAAGAGGGGAGAGCAAATGCAGGCAAGAGGAAAAGGGGGCTTTCTGCTACACTCATACACAGTCTTTTACATGAGGGGGGGTTTTCAGAGACAATGCAGGTCAGAGCACCAGAATTACCTCTAGTTCTTGTCAAAAAGTGCTATAGGATCAATCACTAAATAAAATATTCCAAATTTTTATTTTACAAAGACTGAGCTGAAAACATCCATGTTTTCAGCTAACTGGCTATGTCTGCGGCACTAACATGTATATCCCAAAGTTTTCTAGCCTTCCTTCTGTTCTCAGCATTCCTCTAAACAGTGTACTCTTTGAAATAAGAAGCCAAGAATAAAATGTTTGTGGATTAATTGCCTGATATGGCTGCTGGCAGTTGCTATGGGGCACTTCTGTTCTGTGAAACTGCTTTTTGCTAGTCGACATTTTCCCCTGATATTGCAATGATATTTGAAAGTGTTGGCAATAAAGATTTTCAATAGCCCCCATCAATATTAATACCCAATATATATTAGCACTAAAGAAGTCAAACAGAAGCAAGTGGGTGTGTCTATGTGAGATATTTTACTGCACAGTAAAATATCTCACATATCTCACAAAATATCTCACATCTCACAAGTAAAAGCATCACCATCTACACATTTTGCACATTTACTGTGCAGTAAATTAGTCTACTATGCAGTTAATTACTACTCATAAATGTAGGTAGTAAACTAACTGGACAGTGGGTTGGAGGAGCTTTGGAGGACAGTGGGTTGGAGGCTCTACACAAGACGCTTTACTGTGAAGTAGTATAGTTTACAGTGCAGCAAGCACACGTCTAGACATGTGCATGCTTACTGTGCAGTAAATAATGATACTTACAAGCAAATTTGCTACCTGCAAATGCAAGTAGCAAATTTACTTACAAGTAGTTACTGTGCAGTAATGCACATGTAGAAGCCATCCGGGAGCAATTTGCTCCTGGGCAGCCCTGCCACTAGTGGGCCAGCCTGAGGCTAGGCCCAGGCCTCTAAGCTGGGAGCCTCTCTTGCCCCAGGGCTAGACCAGCTCTATGCCTGCCTGTAACAAGTGAGCATCCCAGGGCCGGTCTCAACATAGGCCTGCCCACTTGCTTCCAGGCAAACAACCCGCCTACCTTTCTTGCCATGCCTTGATGTTCATCAGGTGGGAAGCTGCCCTTTACTTGCCCTGATGACAATGGCCTATGTACATTGGCCTCCAACCTCTTATCATGTTCCACGTCTCACAGATGTCCCATGACCTAACACCCGGCCTTATCAAGTTTCCCATCTAGACTCAAGGCCTCTTGGCCCCACCCTGAGCTCCAAGCCCAGGCTCCAAGCCTCTCTTTGGGCCTACAAGCCCCTCACTAAGGGATCAGGGCTTCAAGCCCCAACCCACTGCACTCCTTAAGTTAACCCTTATCCCTTCACCCAGGAACTTCCCTAATGGCTCCCCAAGGCTTAGGGTCCCACCCTGCTGGAAACTAACTCCTGGCTCCCTAGTGCAACCTCAGACTCCACTGTGAGTCTGCCTCAGGTCCCTCACGTGGCCTGGGCTCCCACTGGAGGTACTCACAGTGAGCCTGGGCTGCCACTGTCTTGATCAAACTACCCACCAGGGATGTGGAGGCTCTCCTACCCACCTTTCACTGGGATGGCAACTGGCCTGGTATTTCCAGGGAACTGTCCCACCAGGCCACCCTTCCCTGGCAGGGTGCAGTTTCCAGTCATGCCCAGGACCAGGAGCCTCCTTCCATTCCATAGCAGCTCAGCCAGTGGTGTCTCTCCAGCTCCTGGCAGACTGCTGCCCCTGCTGTTCAGGGCCCAGCCCTTATAGATAACAGCTGGGCCCTGTTCCCCAATCAGGCAACATTGCCTAATTGGGATAGCAGCCAGCTGCAGACTGCCTGGTGGCTGCCCACACCCCTGGGAGTAACAGAGCACCCTGTGCTGTTACACTGACCCAACCTCAGGCCCTTAAAACCATGCAGGCATTTTGAACCCTGGGGCACACATAGGCATCCTGAGGCCAGTCCAGGTGCCTGTGTCCCCTGGGCAGGCCACAAGCTAGCCATACCAGCCTACCTGCACCCCGATGCTGCTGCCTGGCACCACAGTGCTGCACAGCTGCCAGGCCCATGCCATCCAGGCCTACAGGGTGCTGCAGGCTCCTGCCAGGCCTGCCAGCACCCATGGTTGGCTGCAAGCAGCTCCAGGCAGCTAGAGCCAGCTCCAGCTGCCCAAAGCCCACCTCCAGTTGCCTGCCCAGAGCCTGCAAGTGCTGTGGGGCATTGCCTTGCCACACAGCTGCAGTCGTGTACCATGCCCCTGCACTGCCACAGCCTCCACAAGCAGCTCAGGAAGCGCAGGCCAGTGCCTGCCCCAACATCTCCTCAGCCTCAGCCCTAGCCATGAGGCTGGAAGCGTCACAATGTCGCTGCCAGCCAGGACCGAGCAGAGCTCTCAGTCACACCACCCCTGGCCATGTGGTAAGCACCACACTGTAGGGAGGGCCCTCCCTGCCCCGGCCACTGTTCCTGCACCTGCCCCTGTCCCTGGCCCCTGCCTATGCCCCGCTTCTTACCCAGCATGGCCGCACTCCCCTGGTTCCAGGTTCCCTCCCCCAGAGCATGCAGGGAGGCAGGAGACAGTGAAAAACTTTATTAAGCAGCCCATGCCCCCACAGCTAGGTGGGCACAGGCCTCTCACACACCGAGGCATGTGTTGATGCCAGCAGTGATGTCCTCTTTGGCTGCAGAGGGCAGGAATATGTAGCACAGCCACAGGTAGCCCTCCAGGCAGTAGAGGATGTTGTGGGGCAGCCCAGGCTTCCCGCTATACTGTTGAAGCTCATGCCAGGTGCACAAGTGCACCCAAAGCACCATGGCAATCAGGCGCAGCAGGGCAAATTAAGTCAGGCACCCCTCAGACCATGCAAACTACTCCTCTCACAGTGCCCATGACACATGCAGCAGGGGCACACTCAGAATGTGGCACTGGCATGGGGGGGGCGGGGCTGGCCCCTGGGTGCCATACCAGAGAGCCCCCCTGCAGGGAGGGTAGGGGTGCAGGCAGCTCCTTGCCCCAGTCATCTGGGAACCCCATGCTTAGTAGCAGCACAGGAGAGCATCTGGCCTACAGGGGAAGGTAGGGGCAGTGGGGTCTGGAGCTGCAGCAGCAGGTGCTACCAGGAGCCTAGCCTGTCCTGCTGTGGGAAGTGGGCAGGGGAGCAGGCTGCCTCTGGCCAGCACCCAGCAGCCCACTTGCCTCTGGGGAGTGAGCAGGGCTAGGGGGCTTAGCTGGCATCCACCTGGGCCTGGCCCAACTGACCAACTTGCCATAGTCCCTGGGCACCCGTGCATGCCTGACCCCCAATCTGAGGCTGGACAGTGCACGGCCACTGGTACAGAGCATCTTATCTGAGAAATGTTGCAAACCCTCACAAACAGCTTCTTTCTCATGACTCTACAGGTCCTGCAGCTGCATACAAGGGAGAGACCGCAGCTGGCAGATGGGATGCAGCTACACAGTCACCGCCCCACATAGCTAGGGCCCTGTGGATGCAATGGCTCTGCAAGAGATGGACTTAGGAATGCACTGTTCTCCTAGACCAGCTGGTGATGGTGTTGGAGGACCATCTGGAAGACACACAGGCCTGGGAGTTGGAGGATGTGGCTCATGAGGACACACAGGACTGTTCAGACTAGGCGCTCCAGACACAGGTCCTAGCCCTGGAGTGTGAGAGGATGGAGACCCTGTGGGAGCAGACCACAGTCCTGAACAGGGCTGTGCAGGCCATAGACAATGACTGCCCCAGCCCTGGAGGTCACCTTCATGCCACTTGCTGCCCCACTCCCAACCTTAACCTGACCTGCTGAGTGGCAGGTGCCCACCGCTCAACAGAAGGCCCCCTCAAAGGCCTGGGAGGAGGACCCGTGCTGCCTCCACCAGCCAGGATCCAATTCCCTGGACCCTGCTACAGGTCCCCTGCCACCCAACCCCCCTCCCACCTGGGCCCAGGCCTGCTGCTCACCCAGGTGCCACATGGGTGCAAAGCTAGAGCTGCCTGCAGTGGGGCCATGACTACACGGCCCTACTGGCCCTGGACACCAGCTGCCGGAGGGGGAGCCACCCATGCTGGGGAACCACCATCCACCGTCACCCCCAGGACAGCCCCCCATCCGCCAGTCTCAACACAGAGTACACATAGAGTAACAGCAAGAGGCCAGGGTGCTGGCTGCCTTTCCCCAGGCTCTGCCTCGTGGTGCCCCCACCCCAGGATGGCACACAAAGTACATTGTAAATAGTTTGCAAAGGGAAGAGACTCTTTTATTACTGGTGGATGGGGTGGGTGGTGGAGGGGCTCTGTTGTTGGGGGGAAGGGGGTGCTCTGTGTGTTGGGAAGAAAGTGGGGAGGGAGGCTCTTTGTTGGTGAGGGAGGGGGGAAGGGAGGGTCTTGTTGATGTGAGGGGAATAAAACCTTGTTCTTTTGAGACATGTCTGCAGTGAGCGTGGTGCTGGGAGTGGGCAGGGGGGTGGGGAGTCCATGGACAGCAGTCTGTTACGTCTCAGCTCTGTATTCTTGGGGAACCCTGGTACAGGATGCAGTCTGTCTGACTCACAAAGGACTCCCCCCCCCCCCTCCCCTCCTCTACCTAAACGAAACTGATTAAGATGCAGTGAGAGACGCACCTAAGACCCTCACCAGATAAGGGTGACAAGAGTGAATCAACTGCCCTAGGTCTCATTTACATGAGAGATGGAAAACAGAAAGCCTGAAGCAGAGACTGCAGTGAATTCTGGGACCAGAGAAGCAGGAGAGCGCTGCATGATGGGGAATCTGTGCTTCCAATGTTAATCAACCCATGTTCACACACACCCAGCTCAGCATTTATCAGACCAGTTCTAATCTGGATTTACTAAGGACTTTTCCCCCCCAGACACACACACACAGCTCTAAGTTTAATAGGCATCTCGGGCCGTACATTCCCCGGTCCCACTATGGGAGGCCTATTTAAACTTGATTGACTAAAACTCGGTTGCCGGGTTAGGGAATGCTGAGGCAAGAGACCGAGTCAGAGGGGGTATGGGCAACATTTGAACAATGGTTAAGGGTTCATCACAGCATCCAGCCTGCTGGAGCCCTAATCCCAGGTGTTGTCATATCTTTCCCGAGACGACTGGTGGGAGTCCTCTCCACAAAAGGTTATGAGCACCCCAATAATTGTTTTAAGTCTGTTAAAAGACTATAGTAAGATCTGGAAAAGTCATGCTAAGCTGAGGCTTGTGCACAACAAGTAAAAATCCAAAATCCTGATGCTGCAAGCTATCTATTGTTCCTGAAGAAACCATGAGATATCCCATCAGTATATCTGCCACCCATAGGAATTTCAAGCTGGCTCCCAAGTATTTGGGTTACTCCCTAATCTTAAGTGTTTCCTGATTATCAATCAGTTTCCTGAGATGGTCCAAACCAGATAACCCCTTGTCAATAGAAAAGACAATGATTTACACTACTGAGGGTGCTTCGAAGCAGCTAAACTGAGGGTATAAAAATCTGTAAGTGTGTGTGCTGCTAGAGGGAGAAGAGGAAGAGGAAAAGGAAGGAAAAGAAGTATAAGCAGGAGGAAAGAAGGAGAAGAAGAAAACCCCTGTGCTGACACCATCCCCTGTCGTTCTTGGGACGCTGGAAGAACAGATCATCTCTCTCTTCAAGGATTGTGCTACGGACTGTGCCTGTCAGCTTTGCAGCCTGAGTACCGTGGACTAGGTGAGATCCCAGCGTTCTCTGTCTTCTTTCTAGGCATAAACTTCTGAACCTGAACTGTATCAGTTAAGCTTGAGCTAAGTTTCCCCAAATACTTAGTGAAACCAGGGTAGTACTGTCATTGTTGGTGTTTGTTTTTCTTCTGTATGTTTATTACTACTAGTACTATTATATATTTCATATGCTTAGCAATAAATAACTTTTATAGTCAAACTGGTAGTAGTTGTGTATATTTTTCCTTCTCTGCTTCTCTTTCCTCCCATGCTCTGCAGCAACGCTTCTTTTACCTATGCTAAAGATCCCTGTGAAGCCCAAATTATTGTGAGGTCTGCTCATCAAGAGGCCAAAGATTGGGACGTGCTGAGTTTGAAACACATAAGGGGATCAGCTTGTATAGGCTGATTGACCCAGTTTGACTCAGACGTGCCCTTATGAACTGAATGCTGGCCCATGAGGGTGTCAGCTGGACACCCAGCCGGATTCAGAGGGATTCTGTTTACCTGTGTGCTTGTGTCTGACTGCATTTTATTGTTGCTCTTATGAACTGATTCTTGGCATATGAGGGTGTCAGCCTGTCCATGCTGATCAGCCCGGCCAGGTCAGGCGTGTCACGTTAATTTGTGTGTGTTTGTGTGTATGACTGATTTGGTGACTGGAAGAACCCAGTCCCATTGAGACTGAGTCCTGCAAGATAGCTCCACTGGGGGTGAGGGCTTGCAGAAGGGAGAAATACAGCTCCGTATAGTAACACAAGCAGCACATTGACAGAATCACCAAGACCCTAGAAACTATCCCTAATAAATGAGCACACCCTAAAGTAATGGGCAAATTTGGTAACAAGTCCAGATGGGCTACAGTGGGGAGAGCAGGAGGAAGTGGTTGGCCAGCTCCTCTAACACCCAGTGCCCTGTCCCCCAGGGGTAGGTCTGCAGTTCACCTAGCGCCTTGGCAGGTGGGACCCATCGCTGTTGCTGCCACTGTAGGTGGTGCTCCCACTACCAGGAGTTCTCTGCCCACTGTGCCTCCTCCACCCAGCCCTCACAGAATAGCTCTCCCAAGTCCCCCAGATCTTATGCAGCACACAGGCTGTGAAGATGACCAGGGGGAGGTTGTCCTTGGTGAACTCAAGGCAAGCAGTTTATCCTTAGAGAGAATGCAATGCTGTTCAGATTATGTCATTACATAGGAACTGCCATACCAGAAGAAACCATTGGTTCATCTGGTCTAGCATCCTGCCTCTGGCGTCTGGGGCAGTCAGAAGCAAACCATGGTAGGTACCTGGACAGTTGTGCAACGCTGTACCATAGGGAAAAATATTCCATTCTGTCCCCAGCTACCAATCAGCCTATGCCTTCAAACAGCAGTTAAGTTCAATTTATTCAGTGTTGTCTTTATTCCAGTTGGCCAATTACATTTTTGGTAGGCCTAAAATGGACTCCTTTGGAATACCTCCTTAAATTGGATTTCTGTAACAAGCCAGGATCACCTTGATTGCATTTCCGGGACCAAGCACAAAGGGGAGACTGATTTTTTGGAGGGGGTACATTTGGTCGTAAGTGTACCCAGGGAGCTAAGTGCACATGAGAGCTCATTTTTTTTGTAACCTGGGCACCTGCTCAATGCACAGAATGGATTATATTAATGACCTGAAATAGATAATGTAAATCAGGCTGGGAGACAAAGAAACCTTTATGTTGGTTAATGAGGTCTCTAAACCGAGAGAGAGACAAAGGCAGAGAGCTCAAGATAGGAAAGGATGAGGAATAACACTGACCACTGGAGAGCAAGGAGGGGGCAGAAAGTGGGGAGGGTAGGGGAGAGGAAGAGGAGTCTTTACTTGCCTATGCTTTCCTCACTTAAGTGGCAGCTGCTACTGTTGTTACTTGAGGGACAGACTGTGGTGCCAGGGGCCACTTGTGTCCTGTTCACCAACCCCACTGCCAGGGGCAGGGCTGACACTCCTATGCAAAGCCCCTACGGGGAAAGGGCTTCATTCCACCCCCTTCCCCCCACCAGATACTCTGTTGGGAATGATACCCTGCCCTGCGCCCTGACTTAGCAGGGCTTCATGAGCCATGGAAAGTTTCCTGGTGGGAGGGGGAACACTAGCACCCTCCCTAAGTCAGCACCTTGGGCTAATGCCCCTCTCTCCCTGCCTAGTTAAACTACTGGTTCCAATGGGCAGGAAAACCATTTCTGTTCTGTCTTGCTCTCTGAGGCCGGTTTGACTTTTGCCTCAAGTTGCAGCAACCTGAATATTACTCTAACTAGTTATGGCTCAAAATAAGTTTGCTACAGTAGTGAAGGGACTGCAAATGCAGAACAACACAAATGGCAGAGGCTGCAACAACAGGTAGCACAGAACCAAGGATGCAAGCCAAGGAAATAAGAGAAATATTCCACATACTGGAGGGACATCCAGTTATGTAGGTACACCAGACACTGTGCCAGAGCACTGATCCTCAGTCTTTTCTGTTTACGTTTGGTCTCACATCCCAGGGTATACAGATTTTGGTTGGGTATTATGGTTTGTTTCCACAGCTCTGCCATTGTAATGTGCTCAGATCAGGGCTTAGGGCCCAGCCAGTCTTAATTGAATAATCAGGACAACCCAACCCCTGAGGGCTGAAGGGAAATAGGTCCCATCTACAGCAAGCCCAGATCAGTGCCCTGGGCCCACATGTCCTAACTGGGCAACCAAGGCAACCAGTCCTCTCAACCCAGAGGCAATACACCACACCCACTTCAGCCTTTAAAAGCTGCCCCAGCCAACAGAACCCTGTCTGGGCAAAGACTGGTGCTTGCTCTTGATTCCTCTATGCTTCCTTGACTCACTTACCACAATTCTGGCTCTGACACTTGATTTACCTAAAACTCCAGTATTCACTTCTGGCTTACTGTAACCTGGGGCTTAACTCCTAGCTCCCCATGAACCCAGTCCCTAGGGTTCATGGGGAGGGCAACTATTTGGGCCTGTGAGCCACATAGACAGTTTTGCTAAGCTGTCATGGGCCAGGTCAGCACCCCCTCTACAAACTCAAGCAACAGCTCACCAAAACTCCCAGAGTGGGATGGGCCATAGCTGGATGGGAAGCAGTGTGGGCAGGCAAGGCTGGGATCACAGAGTGGGAGAGACAGCATGGGGCCGTGCCCAGGGCAGAGCTGTGATCCACTGCCCGCAAGCCCCTGTGATGGGTGTGGGTTCCATGGGCAGGGGCTTGCAGGGAATGGATCATGGTTGTGCCCTGTCCTCAATCCCGCATTGTCACCACCCCACAATCCCAGGGTCTCTATGGAGACCACCTGGGAGCTGCGCAGGCACAATGCAGGGCCGGGAATATGGAGAGCTGCATCCAGGGCTGGGGCTGGGATTTGGGGGCAGTGACAGCATGGGGCCATGGCTAGGCACAAGGGCAGAGCTGTGATACGGTCCATGCATGACCCTGCCCATGAAATCTAAGCCCATCTAAGGGGCTTGTGGGCAGCGGATCATGACTTTGCCCGGGCCTGACCCCTGCCCCATATTGTTGCCACCCCAAGATCCTGGGGTCTCTGTGGCCCCATCCATCCATCTCACTCCTGGACACCACTCCCCGCTAGCCTACAGCCCCATCCCAGCTGCCCAGCCAAGCACGCTGACTCGTGGGTCCCACCTCCAGCGCTGAGTGTGTGGTGGTTAGGCCAGGGTGCTTGGGCAGCAGGGCTGGGTCTGGCAACAGTGGCAGTCAGAAGTAGCTGCCGCTGCCAGAAGGACTACCAGGAAATGGAGTCCGGCTGCTATGCCACCCCAGCCCCACTGCACACCCAGGAGCAGCAGGTCCAGCTGCATGTACCACAGCCTGGGCTGCCCCCCACACCTGGGCTGGGTGAGGCTGAGGAACCTGCCATGGGATGGACAAAATCCCTTGGTGGGCCAGATCTGGCCCATGAGCCATATTTTACCCATCCCTGCCCTAGACTCTCCCCAACTACCAGGTGAGTTCCCCAGCTACCCATACCCTGATTCCTAACAGCCGTCAACTCACCAGGATCTTGAAGAAAACATTAATGTCAGTATGCCCAAATGCAACAGAGAGAGGGTGGCACTTATCCCTGACAATGCTTTGGGATCTCTAGATTGTGTGCATTACAACTGGAAGATATAAATCTGAATTTGAATACTTTAATGCCTCACTGAGAATGCGCCTTCTCTGAATTTTTTGCTAATTGCCACAACTAAATATTACCACTCTTGATTTTAGTTCTATTCCCAGTTGAGATGTGAGTGATTTATGGTTACTGTAATATTATGGATGCCAACTCACAGGAGTACCCTTTGTCTAATTATATTTTTATACAGCGGTTGTGCTGTACCATTCAACCCCATTAATATAGGCAATTTGGCCTTAAGATGCAGTGCCATTAATCATCCTGGTGAAGGAGGGGGTTCACCCAACAGTTCTATCCTCACAAGCCCAGCTGGTTGCAGTCTCACTTGACCCACCTTTTCTCATTTTCAGTCTCATGTTTGCTGAACAAGTAGATTCACTAATTGCTGTTATGATCCTGTTTATCTGATTATATGTGGAGATAACAATCTGATCATTTCTGCTCAGAGGTCATGAGCTATTGTTTGCTACTGCAGTATTCTGTCAATACATATCATAATCCTGAAGACAGTCCCCCATAGGGGACCATATACTTCTATGAAGTGTATGACAACATATTTGGTCTTTGATTTCTGCTCTGTGCAAGATACAATTAATACAAGGGTGTTTCAGAAACTATTAGCAAAAATGGCTGCCCGTACTGTATCTGTGAAACTACATAGCGGGTGCATCTACACGAAATGCTGTGTCACCATAGCTCATCACTACAGTGACATAGCATCAGTGGGTACAAACCGTGATGCCACTGCTACTTGCAGTAGGGTCAGAAACAACCTGTGTGGTGCTGAGACTGCACAATACCAGCAGTTACTGCACAATCCTTTAGTACTTGCAAAAGCAAGTACTAAACAACTGCACTGCCAAGTGCATGTGTAGACGCAGCCAGCAGCAAGGAACACTGGTGGCATTGTGGAATGCGCCCATTATTTATGACTATATACAGAAATGATGTGGTCCAGTAAATGATCATTGTATATAAAATGGTTTTATTTAGAAATGGCTGTTTCTGAAACACCCTCTTACATTTCAGGACATAAATAGTTCCTACTCTTTATACATAGCTTGGTGCAATACATATCAGCAAGCAGCCTCTGATATTTTATGCAGAGCTCATTAAAAAAAATTTAGACAGAAAAATGCAGACAAGGCAATTTAAAAAAAAAATTCAAACATTTCAAGACAATGCACAGATCCTTACAAAAGCTTTCAATGGAAAAACATCAAAAGGTTTTATTTCAATAATGTTAAACCATATAGTTTTGACAGTCATGGTGCTTTATTTCCAGACTGTCATTTCCATTCATTTGGACTTTATATTAAAATATTAAATTATTATTGTATTTATACTTTAGTTTTAAAATACTATGTATTCTTTCATATTTCATACTTAAATAGAATATAAGCATAGAAACAATAAAAGTCAAAGTGATACTATTCCAGCGGTGGGGGAGAAGCATCTTGATAATACCATATTGAAATGTTTTGGAATTTTTACTTCACAGGAAATTCTGAAATGTCAGCTTTTCTTTTCAATTCAGACTGAAATAAAATTCCAAATGTAACAATTTCCCACAGAATATAAATTTTGATTCTCAACCAGGTCTCATTTCATCTTCTTACATTGTACATGCTGAAACCTGTTAGAAATAACTTTTTTTAAAGTATTGGCTTTAAGTAGATGAAGATGAAGTAGATGAAGAGTATGCATACTGTACTTTCACTTTGCAGAAGGCATAACAGAGCAAAACAATGTTGCGTCTAGTCAATGACCTAGCTATGTCTGTAATGATCAGTGGTTAGTCACTTTAAGGGAAATTTTTCATAGACATTCAAAAGAATTTTTTTTAGTACATACCTTAGTGCCATCTACCTAACTGTTCTACAAAAAAGCTAAAGATTGCCTTGCCAAACCCTGCAGACAATCCGCAGGGTATTTTGTTAGGAAGACATTTTCTATCTTTTTGGACCGTGGTTTAAAAAGTTGTTTCTGTTCATTTTCCCATAGCTGTGTTGTATGACTCAGCTGAATCTAGAGTGGATGTAGAAAAAAAATAATGTCTGATTACAGTCTCCTCCGTTAAGTGAGCAGAAATTAGGTAGGGGATATTACATTGTCTTTAACGTTGCTGCATAGATTAGTGATGATATAAGTAAATTAGGAATAGTAGCAGCAACAGTCTTATTATAGCTTGTCATGGACCAGGACTGCACTGTACAAACAGAACAAGTAACTGAACAGCTTACAAACTACATATAAGTGACAGAGCATGGAAACAGATGGAAGACAGAGAATACAAAGAGACAGCTCTAGTCAACATAATAGTCAAAAGTCTCAGGACATCAGCAGCTTAAATACAGCCCACAAAAGTGGGACAATCACAACTACCAACCATAATGCACCTAACTTTCATTCAGACAACCCTCTGGATTTCTTCTACGTATTAAGTGTGTATGTCAGGGAGGAGATAGGAAAAGATGTCTAAGATGGTAAATTGAAGTAACATCACTATAACTGGTAAAATAATGCATCCTTTATCTGTATACTGAGGTTCTTTTCTGTCCTGCAGCCACTTTGAGCCTCTGGGGTAGGTGGGTCAAACACAATTTGGTCATGTAAGGCATCAAAGAAGGATCCAGACTGACACTAATTCACAAGCCACAAAACTCAGTAGATGCCAATGTTCAGGTAATACTTCTGTTTTGGAACAGAAGTTCTCTATGTTCTGATCATGCTGAGAAGCAATTCAAAATAATCACTTATGCGTCTAAACTCTCAGATTGGCAGCAGGGAAATGTTTCAACCCCTGAAGAGACTTCACGCATTTGGCATGCTCTAAGTATACTTACCTCACACCAATACCACTGATGCCTACCTTTTGCATAGTGGCCTACTGATGAAGGCATTCCCCCAGATTGTTGGAAATTTAGGTTTTAGTTCTTGCTCTGACTGTCTAAGGTAAAATGTGTAATCCAGGTTGCCCCTCTCCCAGCCTAGGCACCTATTCTTAGAAGCAGAGCCAGTTTGTGGATCACAAGTCAAGAAAAGTGCCTAACAAACAGCTTAAGTCAAGTGTCTAAGCACCAGAGAGGGTAGGAGTTCGTCAAACACACTTCTGTAATTAGTACTTTCTCTTACACAAGAGATCTCCACTATGCTGCTTACTTTTGATACTGCTGTAAAATAAACTTACTTAAAATTAGGTTTCTCATAGGCAGAGGGAGAAAAAATTATTTGGGGGGACTGAGCACATGCATGCACCTCCCAGCAGATAAGTCTTTGGGGAAGGAGTGGGGGGAGGAGAAAAGGCCATGTGGTGGGTACAGATTGAGGCCACAGGGCTGAAGGAAAGAG
>NW_005842929.1:44199-47648 GCF_000455745.1 Alligator sinensis
TGGGCCACAGTCAGGAGCAGGGGCTCAGGTGAGTGGGGCCCCAGCTGAGTGGTGGGACAAGCAGAGGTCCAGGGGGCACATGCCTGCCACGATCTGTACGCAAGGCAAAGGCAGCTGCTGCTGCATGCTGTGCTTTGAGCCCTGCTGCCCCGAGAGATGCATGATGCCACATGTGTCCCACCACCAGGTGGGCAGGGGGCGTGGCGCAGCCCAGCAGCAGCAGGCACATGGCGTCAGCCACTCCTGGGGCAGCTGCAGCAGAGAGGAAAGCACAGCATGCAGCAGCAGCCACCTCCATCCCACACAGATCGGGGAGCATATGCCCCCTGGGCTACCGTTTGTCCCACCACTCACCCCGGCGGGGGCCTAATTCACCCCTGCTCTTGTCTGTGCTCTGCTCCCTCCCTCATGACTGGGGCTTCAATCTTCCCTCTCCCGTGGCAGTGAGGGAGGGAGTGGGGTTGGGGCAGGCCCTATATAACCGGGGTAGGGCATGGGATGGAGCTGCGAGCAGCTCCCACTGCTGCATACACCCCAGGAGGGGATGGGGGGCATGTGCCCCCAAATCTGCGCATGGGGTGAGGGTGGGCTGCCAGCAGCAGGATGCACATAGTGTTGGACTTGCACCGGTCTCAAAGTAGCAGCAGTGAGGTAGAGGCAGAGCAGAGCCCAGCCCACAGCAGTAGCCTGCCCTCACCCCACACAGAGAAGGGGGGGGGGGGCATGTGCCCCACCCTTTGGCTCCCCTGTGGTGCGCACAGTGGTGGGAGTCCCCCTCCCCATACCCCTGGATGCACTGCTAGGCTCCAATTGTCCCACCACAACCTGGCCCAGCCAGGGCTCCATTCACCACTGCCCCACTCCCTCGTGCACTGTGGGGGGTCTTGAACTGCCCCCC
Source organism: Alligator sinensis (assembly GCF_000455745.1). Classification (NCBI taxonomy): domain Eukaryota; kingdom Metazoa; phylum Chordata; order Crocodylia; family Alligatoridae; genus Alligator; species Alligator sinensis. The sequence goes on from NW_005842929.1 coordinate 45,098, forward strand.
CACCCCCACCCCAAGCCCCTTCCACTTCACAAAAAAAGTAAACTGAAACTTACCTGCCGTGCTGGGCAGCCACACCCCAGGGCTGCAATCCTTATTGTGCACGCCCCTCCCTCCACTGGAGCAGCCTGCAGCCAGGCTGCCCTGTGGCCATACCTGCTGCTGTGCATTTGGGGGGGGGGGGATGAGCCTTGGTAGCCCCCCCTTCTGCCCCCTATGGTTTAACCATAGCTTTTAAGCAAGAACCAGAGATATATTTTTAGTTTTGCTTCAACTGCAGAGTCTAATGGTAAATTTAAGTTTTTGATGAGCAGGAAAGAGGAATTATATTCTTTCAAATGAGAGCAAGACTTTTTTTTATGTGATACCTTTTACTGAACTAATTTGATTTGCAGAGGATACCAAATTATGGGGTAAAGTTAACACACTAGAGGGTAGGGAACAAATCCAGGCGGATCTGAACAGGTTGGAAAAGTGGGCGGAACAGAATAGGATGCAGCTCAACAAGGACAACACAAGGTGCTGCACCTAAGGAAAAGGAATCACCAGCACACTTACAGGCTGAGGGAGGACCTTCTCAGCAGCGCAGCAGCAGAAAGAGATCTCGGAGTCATTGCTGACACCAAGATGAACATGAGTTGTCAATGTGACTATAATGTCTGCTTTATGCCATTGGATTCCAGGGATGGGGTACTCACTCACACCTCTGTACCTTGGGGTTCTGTCCTCAAGTCAGCATTCAGCAGAGACCAGCGGGGTGGTAAACAGCTTTATCTTTATTAGGAACAGGATTCAACAACTCCCATGCTCACAGCTTCCAGGGAGAATTACAACTACACACCACTACAAATCACACCCATAGGACATTGGGGGAAAGACTGGGCCATCCCACTGCTGGCCCCTTAAAAGGTACATTCCATATACCACATTCCCCTCCTTTACTCTGGGAGCTCCCTCTTAAATAGTTGGATGCTCATCAGGTGCTACTTTAACACTGAAAGATTCAGGATCGTGAAGCCAGAGGTTGCTAGCACTTGGCTCACTGGTGGGTTCTAGCCTTTACCAGTATCCGATTATATAGTCCTTGTACTTCACAAGCAAACTCCCCACACATCCACTTTTAGTTTGCATGGTGTCATCAGGTTTCTCCGTGTGTACCGGTGGATTCTCTGGAATGTGATGAAACTCTTGCTTGTGGTGGTCTGGTTCTTCTTCTGAAGTTTGTTCTGCTGCCATCTCTTGAGGTACATCGACATGTTCTGCTGGTACTGATGAGTAATCCTTTCTTAAATGTCTTCTGTTCCTCCTGTACACATTACCACTGGGGGGGGGTTTACTACGTAGAATTGCGGTTCATCCCTTTTTGCTGTGACGGATGCTGGTGTCCAACCTGTACTTGTTTGCATCCTTACTTTCTCCCCCTCTCATAGAGGTGGCAAGAATGCAGCCATGTGGTCAGAGTGCTCCTTTTGCTGCCTTTGAAGGTTCCACAACTTGTGGGAGGCACTCGACGATAGTCTAGGAGTTAGCACCGCTGCTGTAGCAGGGAGGGTACTGCGCAAAAGTTTCCCCATCAGAAACTGCGCTGAAGCATACTCAAGACTGGCAACGGGTGTGTTCCTCGGATTGAGTAAAAGCCAGATATAGATCAGAGCCGTCCTGCAAAGTCTTTTTAAACATTGATTTGATTGTCTGAACTGTGCGTTCAGCCTGACCATTGGACTATGGGTAACCTGGGCTAAAATGAGTGATGGTTATGCCCCAGTCTGTCACAAATTGTTTCATCGTATGACCTGCAAATGGCATATAATCACAGACAATTTCTTTAGGTATGCCATGGCGAACAAACACAGACTTCATTTTGGCTACCACCATGTCAGCTGTTTTGTCTGGCAGGTGCAAAACTTCAGGGTACTTGGAGTACTAGTTGACTATGATCAAATAAGACTGTCCCCATAGGTCAAAAATGTCTGCTGCCAGTTTTAGCCAAGGCAGGTCTGGGATCTCATGCGAGATCACAGGCTCTTTCTGATTACTGGGTTGAAGCTCTTGACATGGTGCACAATTCACAATCCATTGCTCAATGTGGGCATTCATTTTAGGCCAATGTATGATTTGTCAAGCTTGCGATTTCGACCTTTTTATGCCTTGATGGGGCAAGTGAAGCAATATCAACATATTGGTCCTTGCACCACTAGAAATAATTATTTTTGGCCCAATCATAACCAAATCATCCAAAATAAGGATTTGGTCTCTGAGAGGCCAGTAGGGCTTTAGTTCAGTGTCACGGCGGGGTCCGTCAGGAGGGCCGTGATCTCCTTAAGGCCCTCTCTCCGTGCCAATTCGGCCCAAGGGCACCCTCGATTCTCGCCCGCCACGTCTTTGCTGTTGAATAAGGTTGGGAGGCTGCCTTACGACTCCCTGGGCACGGATAGCCGGGACCTCTGTCCCCGTATGTTCTCGGACCCCCTGGGGGTCTCCCGGTATAATGGGTGCTCCTCAGGCACCCTAGCCTTATGGGCTATGCGTGGCTCCTACCAGCCCCTAATACCAC
>NW_005842929.1:47738-76575 GCF_000455745.1 Alligator sinensis
GTCCACCGGTCCTCTAGGCTCACCGCACTAATACCCTCTCTGGTACGGGCTCACCGCGCTGCTATCCCCTTGTCAGGGGACAACCGCAGCACCTTGCCCTTCTCCTGGGGCGCTGTGCCACTAAACCCTTCCGTCAGGGTCCACCGCGGCACGCCGCCCCCGTCCTGGATTTCCCTACGGTGCAGGCCTACCGGGTTCGCCACGCCCGTTCTCGGCTTCCTAAATATCGCCCCACTCGGGCTCCTCAATATTGCCTCGCTCTAGGGCTCAGCATGGCCCTTCTTGGGCTCCTCAGTAATCGCCCCACCCTGGGGCTGGGGTCTATGCATCCCGTAAGTGATGCCCTTGATGGCATCTGCTGCGCCTGTCCTGGGCTTCCTACTATGGTGCTCCCTGTCTTCGGGGCTCACCGTGCCCACCTTGGGCTTCGCAATAGACCAATATGGCGCTCCCCCTCTTTGGGGCTTGCCGTGCCCACCTTGGGCTTCTCAACGCTGCCCCACTCCGGGGCTGGGGTCTACGTACCCCGCATACAACCCGGGGTCTATATTCCCCGCCCGCAACCCACTGGTTGTGCTAGTGCCCTCTTCTGGGGCTGCCCGCAACCCACTGGTTGCGCTCAGGGGCCCCACACCTCTGGGGTCCCCATGAGGCCTCCTCCAACCCCTACAGCCTCACCCAAGCCTCCGGTGTAATATGTAAGCTGAACATAAACTAGAGCCTCCTGGCTGTAACGCAAACATAAAGCCTCCTGGCTAAACCATAGTGCCCAATCCTCTCAGGGCTATAGTGAGCTGTACTTGCAAGTCAGGCTTCTTCCTATATCTTGGCTGAGGGAGCTCCTGCCTCTCCGGCTGCTGGCAGGGAACTGCCAGCCTGGCCTCAGCCCTGGGCTTTATAAGGGCCAGGCCCTGCCTCCTACAGGCAGCTGGCTCTCCTTAGTTGCCCCAGCAACCCTCAGCTGTGCTCAATATGTTCTGCCAGGGCTCTCTCTCCCTGGCAGTTTCTACTCTCTAGAAGCAGAGCACCGAGGTGCTCTGCGACACTCAGATTTAACTTGTTTTTGCCTGCTTGGCCATTCATTAAGATACTGTGCTCTAAGGGCTTGTAGTTACTTGTCAGACTTCATGTGCTCCTGTAACTGCTGGAGTAACTGGTCACTGAGCGGCTGCATTTCCATCAGACCATGACTCACTTTTTCTGAGTGGAAAAGATCAGGTTCAGGAGGAGGAGTGAGCATTGTGGCTCTGATTTAACTTGTTTTTGCCTGCTTGGCCATTCATTAAGATACTGTGCTCTAAGGGCTTGTAGTTACTTGTCAGACTTCATGTGCTCCTGTAACTGCTGGAGTAACTGGTCACTGAGCGGCTGCATTTCCATCAGACCATGACTCACTTTTTCTGAGTGGAAAAGATCAGGTTCAGGAGGAGGAGTGAGCATTGTGGCTCTGGAAAGCATGTCAACCACTAACATGTCTTTGCCTTTGGTATAGTGAATCTGGATGTTGTTTTTGGAGCTGCAACAGCATCCTCTGTAGCTGTGCCAGAGCCTTTCCTGTGGGCTTCAAAAACATCGTTTCCAGGGGTTTGTGGTCTGACCTGGGCACCTAACACATACTGGTGGAACTTCATCATGGCAAAGACAATTGCCAGAAGTTCTTTAGCAATCTGTGCATAATTTCTCCCGGATTGTGTTAGAGCCCTCAAAGCATATGCAATTGGTTGATTCTGCTGAAACAGACATGCTTCTAAGCCATCTTTGGACACATTGGCTTGGATTTCCAGCTGCTCTGATGGGTTGAAGTACCTGACCACAGGTGCCGTTGTGATGGTTTGCTTGAGTTTATCCAGGGCTGCCTGATGCTCGGTCCCTATTGCCAGATAACGTCATTCCTGAGAAGTGCTCTCAGTGGGGCCATCAGGCTTGACTCATGTGGAATGTATTGCACCAAGTACTGAATGGTTCCAAGAAGTCTCTGAAGGCCTTTTTTGTCTGTTGGAGGGGGCATCCTGTTGATGGCTTCCATTTTGTCATGATCTGGTTTGACACCATCTTTTCAGAATATATGGCCCATATACAAATCTTAGTCGACTAAAAAAGAGGAATTTTGTCCTTATTAAACTGTATTCGTTTCAGACATGCTGCACACATAACTCAGGCCTGAGCACTTGTGAGAGCCTTTGCTCTGTAGATATCCACAGCCTGTGCTAGGGTGAGGGAGGGATTTTCCAGAAGTCTCTCTTTGAATTTGCAGTCAGTTATGCTGAGGGCAATTTTGTCCCTCAACATCCTCAGCAAGTCCAAATTTACAATGCTGTGCTCTGCTTCTGAGCTCTGTTACAAAATCCTCTATGCCTGCAGCCTCATTGTATCTAAGTTGTCAGAACTGATACCTTTCAAAGACAGGGTTTTTTCTGGGTTCACAGTAGCTCTTGAATGCTGCTAGCACCTCTATAAGGGTTTTGCTATTAGGTTCTGCAAATGCCCCTTGCATGTTGTTGTAAATTTCTAGGGCTTTATCCCCAGTGCAGTGAAGCATGACTGCAATTATATAACCCTGTCTTTGAAAGGTATCAGTGGTGGAGGTTGGAAATGCTTCATTTTTTTTCTCTTTGAATGAAAACTGTAACCCCTTTAATCAGGCTGCTAGTGACTCCTCTGAGAGTCAGGTCACTTCTGACACCATATAATGTTTGCTCTATTGCCATTGGGTTCCAGGGATGGGGTACTCACTCAAACCTCCGTGCCTTTCAGGTTCTGTCCTCAAGTCAGCATTCAGCAGAGACTGGTGGGATGATAAACAGCTTTATGTTTATAAGGAACATGATTCAGCAACTCCCATGCTCACAGCTTGCAGGGAGAACTACAACTACTCACCACCACAAACCACACTCACAGGGCATCAGGGGGAGAGACTGGGTCATCCCACTGCTGGCCCCTTAAAGGTACATTCCATATACCACAGTGACAAAGCGATCAGTAAAGCTAACCGCACTTTATCATCCATTAGCAGGTGCATCTCAAACAGGTCCAGGGAGGTGATACTTCCTCTCTATAAGATATTGGTCAGGCCGCAGCTGGAGTAGTGTGTCCAGTTTTGGGTGCCACACTTCAAGAGGGATGTGGACAACCTTGAGACGGTTCAGAGGGCCACTTGTATGGTTAGGGGCCTGCAGGCAAAGCCCTACAAGGAGAGATTGAGGGCCCTGGATCTCTTCAGCCTCTGCAAGAGAAGGATGAGAGGTGATCTTGTGGCTGGCTACAAATTCATCAGGGGGACGCAGCAAGGAATAGGAGATGCTCTTTTTACCAGGGCACCCCTTAGAGTAACTAGGAACAACAGGCACAAACTGATGGACAGCAGATTTAGGTTAGACATCAGGAAGAACTTCTTCACAGTCAGGGTTCCCAAAATCTGGAATGGGTTTCCAAGGGAGGTGTTGCTCTCCCCTACCTTGGGGGTCTTTAAGAGGAGGCTAGACATGCACCTGGCTGGGGTTGTCTGACCCCAGTACTCTTTCCTGCCCAGGACAAGGGGTCGGACTCGATCTGCTAAGGTTCTTTCTGACCCAAACATCTTTGAGTCTATAATTGTATAGTTGGGAGAGCTGTTGACAAGCTTTTGGGCGCAGATTGCCTGTCCTCATGTCTGAGGAAGATGCAGACAGCTTGAGCTGAATAACAGACAGAATAATAGTGCATGTATTATTCCATATGTAAATGAAAACAATCTGCTTAGAGGAATGGAAGAGGGCTGTGAAGTTGGTGCAAAACGATGTTATCAGGAGTGTCTACAGAACAAGAGAAGTGCAGTACAAGAGATAATTAATTAGTGGAAGAGCAAGACCATTCCAAAGGAAAAGGGTCATTATTACCTAGAAAGTGCAGGGAGATCAGCAGTTTTAGCAAGTAGATTGTAATAAGCCATAATTGTAATGAGTCTGTTTTATCAATGGTTTTAGTGCCCAGGCCCATCTTCTCAAGGTGTTTTATGGACTTCCTTTGAGTAAAAGGATTGTGAGATCAGAAAGGGAGTGGTTGTACTGTGAAAAGCATCTCCCTACTCATGTTTGCATGTCTCTGTCCTGTATATTTTTTCTCTGAGAGTTTGTTCCAGTGTAGTCTTTGTCTAGTTTTACCCACGTGTTCCATGAAGGTATCTGATGCACTGGATAAGAGATACCACAATCTGTGATAAACATTTGTAGGGTTCATGGATTCCAATAGTTTCATTATGGAGGATATGATTGTTGTAGCAGTATTGACATGTTTTGCATATATTGTTAAGGTAAAGGTGTATTCAATTTGTTGTCTGTTGTTCAGTGTGGGATCTGCTTCTCATAGTAAGTTAAGCCAAGTTCGGGGATTGTTTGAAGTCCAGAAGTAGGAGAAGGGAAGGGGAAATGGGAATATTTCAATCAAGGTCTAGTCTTTTTTGGGTATATGCTCTAATTGTTTGGTGTTCCTTCCTATAGGTACCTGTGTGGGATGATATGTGACAACCAGGGTTGTGTGGTCAGTGGAGGCTTTCCTTTTGTATTATAGTAAGTTACTACTAGGTATTTTGGTTGACTTATTCAAAGATACATTTCATTTCTCTGCTGAGTTAAAGCAGCTTTTAGGTTGGTGAAGTGGGTGTCACAAGTGTTCTTCTCAGAAGCTGAAATGGAATCTGAGATACTAACTAGAGAACACATCCCTTTTGGCTTATTTGGGATGATTATTGGTTTTGTGGATACAAGTACAGTGGCTCACAAGTTTTTTATGTAGTGGCTTACAGGGTGCCATCTGGACTACAGACTGTGGTATCTAAGAACATTGGTGCTTGTAGATAAGTATTCTTGAGAAAATTTGATAGAAGGTTGACAGGTTTTGAATGTGTGGTGGAAGTCAATAAGTGAGTCCAAGTGTTCAGTCCAGATTATGAAAACACCGTCTATATAGTGCAGGTTTTGCAGTTTTCTAAAAATTCCTCTTCCTCTGGCTCACAAAGAGGTTGGCATATTGAGGAGCCATCTTTGTGCCCATAGCTATTCCCATGGCTTGGTGGCTGTTGAAAGTAAAATTGTTGTGGGCAGAATAAGTGGACAAGTTGTGCAATATATTGTACATATGCATGTGTTCGCATGCACACACACACACACATAAAACCCTAGTTATTTGCTGTTCCTGTTCTGTGCGTATCTCTTTGAAGTTTACTATGTATTATGACAACAGATGCTTCCAGGAAACCATTGATCTGTTTTCTAGACAAGTCAGCAGATGAGCTATATTTGATCTGAAGAAGACTAGCAGAATAATATTATGCTATTCATGAAAAGGATCCAAGAGTTCACCCTGCTTTTCATGCGTCAGTGATGCGAATGTACCTTCCTAACCCAGGCAATATCCTTTTGAGATCAACTCTTCTTCTTCAGGCCTCTATAGAAAATGCATATATGAGAAGAATATGCATCTTAGCAAAAGGTTAACAATTTGAAGTACAACATTTCATTCAGTTAATTAAGGACAACAAGACGGCTGCCTTACACTAGTTAATACTAGGGCTGTGCGAAACAGAAGCGTTCCGTTTCGACCAGCGTTTCAACGTTTTGATGGAACAGTGTTCCATTTCAACTTCTGTTTTGAGTCGAAACAGCTGTTCCATTCCGTTCCATTGAAACATTTTGCCGTTTCGTCTCTGCTTCGACATTTCACCCATAGGATGTAATGGGGGAGATCAAAACAGGCTATAACATTGTCATTTCTCGCCTGATTTGGATGAAACTTGCAGAAATTATATCCCCTTCTGAGGGTGTGAAATGTGCCAAGTTCCAAGAAGATAGATATAGGGAGTTCAGACAAAATGCACCCCAAAGTCTTGAGAGCAAAACTCATGTCACGTGTATGTGTTAAGCCACAGTGGGGTCAAAACTGCAGGTTTGGTAGCCCCTGCAGGGGCCACAAAGCCTGCCAAATTTCAAGGAGATAGGTGCAGGGGTTTGGGGGAAGCTGTACCTCAAGCTGCAAACAAGCAAAACTCGTGACATGGGTGACACTGTGTGTGTTAAGGCGCAGCAGGGTGACAGCTTCAGGCCTGCTAACCCCTGCTGAGGCTACGAAGCCTGCCAGCTGTCAAGGAGATAGGTGCAGGGGATTCTGGGTTCTGGGGCCCTGCACCCCTAACTGCTGACAGGAAAAACTTGCATCATGGGTGCTTGTGCAACTGTATCTGTCTTGGGGCACAGTGTCACTCATATCATGAGTTTTGCTTATCTGCAGCTTGAGGTGCAGTTTCCCCCAAACCCCTGCACCTATCTCCTTGAAACTTGGCAGATTTTGTGGCCTCTGCAGGGGCTACCATCCCTGCAGTTTTAACCCCACTGTGGCTTAAGATATACACGTGGCATGAGTTTTGCTTTCACGAATTTGGAGTGCAGTTTCTTCAAACCCCCTAGACCTATATCCTTAAAACTTGGCATACTTCATGCCATCAGTAGGAGCTACCATTCCTGCAAGTTTCATCCAAACCTGGCCATAAATGACAAAGTTATGGGCTGTTTCAACCTTCCCCATTATAGCCTATGGGCGAAACGTCGAAACAGCGTCAAAACGTTCGAATTGCCTTGTTTTGTTTCGAAGCTGTTTTGACCATATCTGTTCCATTTCAGTTTTGCTGTTTTGACCTTGAAACAGGTCAAAACAACGTTGAAACAAAACTGGTGGCAAAATTTTGCACAGCCCTAGTTGATACTATGACAATTCATGGAATAATACAAACTACCAGGTGTCTCGGTATTTTTTAAATATGCATTATTGTACTGATTACAGCAACTTGATTGTCTTGATCTGGTGGGTTTTGGGCAACAATGTCTTTTTCACAGCCTTGAAATTGGAATGTGTGAAGGTATATATACCTGATTCTCTTCTCCCTTGCACCACTATTAGTCAGCAGTAACTACTCAAGTCAGAAGTTTTGCACTTGTGCAAAACTAGAATAAATAAACAAAGGAGATGGTCTTGAAATGTCAATGAAACAAAATACTTAAGAGTATTCATGAGAGCCTCTTGAAGATATAGTTTCCCTCTCAACAGTATCCATTTCATGGTAAGGTGTGCCAGTAGCAAATAAACCTGCACCTTTATTGTTGGTGTCTGTTTACTTCCAAAATACACATATTCTTTCATACTGGCATAAGACAGCAACCCTATCCATTTCTTTTGGAGCTCTTTTCTCTTGATGCATTTATTTTAATTTCCCTGCTGCATGATATTTTCTGCCATATGTCATAGTTAACTTAGGACTGTGCTTCCTGGGTGTGGGTGTCAGTGGGTGCTGATAGTACAATTCTGCTAAATGTTCCAGCTCAAAAAGAAACCCTCATGTTGCACATATGGGAGACAGCTACCCCCAGAGATATGTATGGGTTCCAGGAGTATATATTTTTGGAAACATGATCTACAAACTCTGTTCCAAAACTTGCTGTCTAGTGCACTGAGCATCTGCCATTGTGTACAGTGAGCATACGCCATCATGATTCAGTCATGTGCATGTGCACATGCAAAGTGAACAACAACAGGCACTTTATTGGCAATGAAAGTGGTGCAGGCTGTGACATGGGATCAACACGTACTTGCAGCAACTACCTCTTTCATAGTAAAATGATCCTCTTCCTGTACCATGTCAATAGATCTCTATCCTGTGCATGCTCTGTAAGAAGTACTAGTCCAGCAAAGTCCAGCTCAGTTTTGTTACCAAAAAGGTAAGTTCCAACAACAGAAACAGAGGTGGGGCTGCAACCTTTTAGCAAAGGCAGGCTGAATCAATGCAAGCAGACCACTGCTTGCAACCCAGCTGCTGCTGATTCCCCCCTGCTGCCAAATGCTATGAAATGCCACTGCTCTCCCAGACTGAACAGAATCACTCTGAAGGTTGAATCTGGCCCAAGGACCATAGACTGCCAACCCTTAGGATCACCTCTATTCAATTAGATTGCTGGTCTAAGGAGAGGTCATGGATAGACTACATGGTCTTTCCCTTGCTCTTATTTCCCTTTGGTAATAAACTGCAAACCTTATCCTATGCTAACTTAATATACTTAGATTTATTGAGCTACCGTCTCTCATATTAAGAAACAAAAATTCTTAATCTTTGAATAAGTGTGGTAGAAACAAGTATTCAGTGGGCTCACTTCCAATGTAAGGTACTAAATTAATGTGTTTTGGACTGTGCTCAGTAGCACGTTTGCATGCTTTTTTAGTGACATTTAATGCACGGTAGACTATTTTACTGTGCATTAGCGTAGTGCCACAGTTTTTTACGTGATGTTCTAATAGGTAGTAAATAATTTACTGTGCATTAACACACATGTGTAGATGCGCCCATGGAATGTTAAAAATATCTGTACAAAAATCATGAATTTGTATGACTTGCTTTGCATTTCCATTCACTGGTATTTGTTTTTATTAACCCCTGCTTTGTCAGCATGCAGTCTATTTTGACAGCAAGCTCTTTGCAAAAAGGACCTTGTTTTTATGTTGGTAAAGTAGCCGGTACACCGTTAGCCCCCTACAAACAAATCATAAGAATACCTTTCAGCAGCAGATGTTTGGAACATTCTCATTTAATGAAATATAAATAAGTGTGCCTCACACAATTGGTCTCCATGTGCATTTCTGATTCCTCATTAATTAAAAAGGGTATTTGAGGAATTTATTGCAGTCTGTATAAAGTCTATCTCCTAGAATCCATGGATTACAGGTAGAAGTTTTCTGAATGAAAGAGTCAATACATTCACTGGCAAAACTCAGAACTTGGTAGGATGTTGCCCTGGCTCTCTTCCCTCAAGAATAGATAGAAAAAATGTTTTCCCTTAGTATGAGGCAGACACAAAAATGTTGTTATGCCAATAAGAAAAAACTCCATGGTCTCTATTGATTGTTTTTCTTTGTAACTTTACAAATTGTGCAAAGAATGCTAGCACTTGAATGATTGTTTTTTCACTTCATAACAGAACATTCCTTTAACCTTTACAGAGATGATTACTGCATCTCAGACAGAAGAAAGCAAGGCTACTAGGGATTTGTTCTTCTGCCCATATCATGTTTCAACACTGATTTTAAAATGCTAACCAAAATGATAGCAGCTGAACTGGAAGTGATCCATCTGAACCTAACAGGTTATCACAGACACCCAAAAGACAATATTAGCAGATTGTAACCTACTGGAATTTAGGAAAACTCTGTACTATCATCATAGAATAAGGTATCTAAGATGATATAATATTATAGAACATCAATACAATGGGTTTTTCATTAGAGAAGAGCAAGAGTTCTTATGAAAGGATTGCATCAGTAACCTTTCACCTGGGGACAAATATTAGACATGGCTGTCCCTGATCATCTGGGCCAGATCCTACAATCCTTGCCGAATCCTAACTGAAGCCGATATTACACCATTATAATTGAAAGACAAAATGTGGTCTGCTGATTATAAAAACTAGTATTTAATTTGCCTCTCACTGGGTGTCTACATGAGCAATTAATACACGATTTTTCCACATAGAAAATTCAGGCGCAGTAAATGCATCCCCTACAGGCATCTGAACATGTGTGCATCAGGAGCAAATTTACTCCTGATGGGAGCAGTTCAGTCTAGAGCTGCTTCTGCCCTCCCCCTGCAGCATCCAGGGGGAGTTCCAAGCTCCCCCAGGTGCCAGCCCCTGACTGGCAGGGGGAACAGGGGCTGGTCCCAATCTCAGCAGGGTGGGGGGTGACCTGTCCCAGCTACCAGGCAGTTGTAATTACAGCATGTCAGAGCAGATTTGATTAATCAAGTCTGCTGGAGCATGATAAATTACTGCACTCCAGCAGACTCCAGCATCACATGTATCAGCATCCCTGCGCAGAAAAATGGTGGTGGGGGGGTGCTTTAACTAAAGCACTCCCCACACACACACACCATTTTTCATCTCATGGATGCTGATACATGTAACGGTCCAGGCGCTTTAATTAGAGTGGCTCTCAGAGCCGCTCTAATTAAAGCATGCCTCTCCTCTTCCTCCCCCCACCCCCGTGGTACACCCATCCCAATCTCCATGTGGCTGGAAAAGCCATGCTGGCTGCTGGGCAGCTGCCTCCATGCTCCAAGGAGATTGGGACCCCCTAGAATAAGATTAGTCTAGTGGGCAGTAAAGTATCTCATGTAGATGCACCCACCTGCTATTAACTTCACCAACTTCAGTGGAACTGCTACTGCTCGATGCATGGTTGTCATGGGAGACTTCAACTACCCAGACAACTCATGGGAAGAGCACTCGGCCAAATCCAAATGGTCAAAAAGCTTCCTCATATGCGCGGATAAGCTCTACCTGACTCAAGAAATCTGTGGACCAACAAGAAGTAAAGCGCTGCTGGACCTGGTACTGGCCAAAGGGGATGATCTAGTCAGCAACCTAAGAATCAAAGAAAAGCTAGGAGATAGTTACCATGAGCTGATCACTTTTACTATCCATCACAAAGCTGGCAAGTCAGTCAGCAATGCAGAAGTCCTTGACTTTAAGAAAGCTGACTCTTACAAACTCAGGAGGCTTGTTGTTGAGGCCCTAAGGAGCCATGACCTGACAGGGAGGGGAGTCCAAGATGAGTCATTGCTCCTTAAGGGTATGATCCTGAAAGCACAAGGGATGTCCATCCCATCTCAGAGGAAATGTAGCAAAAGGGCACAGCAAACACCTTGACTCAGCAAGGAACTCGTGCACCTCCTATGTCTAAAAAGAGAGGCTTATAAAGGATAGAAGACAGGAATTGCCACTAAGGAGGAGCATTCTGCAATGGTCCATACTTGTAGGGAGCGAACCAGGAAAGCAAGGCTGCAACTGAACTCCAACTGGCTACATGTATCAAGGACAATAAAAAGTCCTTTTTCAGATATGTGGGGAGTCAGAAAAAAAGCAAGGGCAACATTGGACCCCTGCTAAACCAAATGGGATAACTGACACCCAGGAAAAAGCCAACCTGCTTAATGGATACACTTTTATCCATTTAGATGAACATGAGCCACCATGCAATGTCGCAGGTGGCAAAGCAAACAAAAAAAAATCTGGCTTGTCTCCATAGATGCTTCTCAATCAAATCTCAGGATGTCATCTTCCCATTGTACTCAGCCTTGGTGAGGCCACAGCTGGAGTACTGCATCCAATTCTGGGCTCCACAATTCAAGAAGGATGTGGAGAACCTTGAGAGAGTCCAGAGGAGAGCCACATGCATAATCAGAGGACAAGAGAACAGGCCCTATGATGAAGGCTGAGACCCATGGGACTCTTCAGCCTGGAAAAGCACAGGCTCAGGGGTGACTTGGTGGCAGCCTATAAGTATATAAGGGGTGTGCATCAGGATCTGGGGGAACGCCTGCCTGTTCACCAGAGCGCCCCAAGGGATGACAAGGTCCAATGGTCACAAACTCCTCCAAGACCATTTTAGGCTGGTCGTAAGGAAAAACTTCTTTACTGTCCGAGCTTCCAAGGCCTGAAATAGACTCCCTCCAGAGGTGGTGCAAGCACCTACTCTGGACTCTTTTAAGAAATGTTTGGACACTTATCTTGCTGGGATCCTTTGACCCTAGCTGACTTCCTGCCCCTGGGGCAGGGGCCTGGATTCAATTTTGATCTCCTGAGGTCCCTTCCAGCCATAATGTCTATGAAATTTACAATACCTCTGACTTAAGCTGAGTTGGATAAATGACTTTATTAAAAAAAAGCAAAAAAACTACCAACAACTTTCTCTAGTGACTGATTAGTCATGAATTCTGAACTGCATGATGACAATTAATTGTGGGCAGAAATGTTAGTGCTAAGAAATTTAACTACCCAGCTTTTACTACTGTGTTTTGCATAGGAAGCCCCCATGTCTAACCAGTGATATGGAAGCCAGCTGCTCTTCTAATTAGAAGATGAAATGTTTAACTTTTTCCTATTCAAAAAATGTAATTTCTCTAAACAAACTGTTTCATTATAACACAAACACTTTGCTCTGGAAACATTTCAGAATTTTTATCCTCCTGGGATGTTTAGAATTTTAGAAATAGGTGTTTTTGTTAAAGTTAGAACAAAAAAAATTGAAACGTGAAAATTTTCTTCAAGATAGAAATTCTGAGTTTTGATGGGTTCTAACTATGACAATGTGATTCCCCAGTCCAAAGACATATAATTAGAAATAATGAAATGAATAATTGTAACAGGGTAAATGCCTCCATGCCTGTTACAATTAAGAAAGCTTTACCTGGCACGTGCTAGGGAGGGGAAAACATACCTGTACTGGGTCAATTAAAGGAGTGAAAAGGCACGCACTGTCAGAAACATAAGTGTCTGCTGGCATGGAAGATGCTCCCAGCAGCAGAGGAACGTGTGAGAGTGGTGCTGGCTTTCATTGGCTCCAGGAGGGAACCCAGAAGTTAAAAACCAAGAGGGCCAAAGGACCAGTATCCCTGGAGAAGGAAGCACATGAAGGTGAGCTCATGTACCGCACAGAGGTGCAGGAACATACCCAGGCTACTTAAGGAAGACAGAAGTAATTGAGAAGAAGGACAGTGCCTACCTTGAATGAAGAGACCACATGGATGTCTCTATCTTGGGGTGAGAATGACACTTCAGTGAGTGTTATTTATATTGCTTACACTGCTTAAGATAGAAAGAGAGAGAGAGAATAAGAAGGGTTTGTCAGATGGGGAGACTTTGGGGGGGACAGACACCCCATTGCCAATAAGGTTCCCTGGAGAGAGGGAAGAATCCAGGGAACTCAATTTAAACAAAGCAGTTGGTCATAGCTGCCTTGTAATAGACTGATGGATAAACTGAGCACCTTGTGCAGAGGCGGGCCAGTGACAAGAATTAATTGATGAAAAGCAAGGGCAGCTGGATGAGTCACCAGCGGCAAAGATAGACTGTGTGGCAAACAGTAGAAGATAAGGAGACCAGGGTGAGACACTAAGGACTGAATTTGGGGAAAGTCATAAAAATAAATTGAGGAAATAGTGAATATAAGAGAGAGAACTGGACTGTTCTCTATTCCTGAATCTCATGGGAGAATTCAGAGAGGTCACATGCCCGGAACATCTGTGCTGTGGCAAGGGCATGGTGTAGCGAAAGAGGAGCCCTGCAAAGAGGCCCATGGTCATTCCCCAAATATTAATTAAGCATAGTCTTACCTCCCAATACCTATTTTCTTTCTTTATTTTTTCTTAACATCAAAGGTGTGGTGGGCAAGTGAGGAAGGAGAATAGATGAAGTTGGGTAGAGATTCATTTATCAGGGATACAAGAGTAACTTCTACAATAATACATAATAAAGCAAAGGAAAATATTAGCAGCTATTAATTAGTTGGGCAGACTGGAACCAGATGAAGTTCAACACTCAGATGTGTAAGGTGCTCCATCTGGGGGCAAACAATCCCCAACATAACTACAGGCTCAATGGCGACAAATTGACTTGCACCATGGCTGAAAGGGACCTAGGGATAGTGATCGACCATCACATGAACATGAGTCGGCAGTGCAATGCTGTGGCCAGCAGGGCAAACAACACACTGGCATGCATTAACCATAGCATCTCATGCAAAACTAAGGAAGTGATACTCCCACTGTACTCCACACTGTTGAGACAGCAGCTGGAGTACTGTGTCCAGTTCTGGGCACCGGACTTCAACAAGGATGTGGAAAAACTTGAGAGGGTCCAGAGAAGAGCCACCTGTATGATCAGAGACTTGCAAAACATGACATACGAGGAGAGGCTGAGCCTCTTCAGCCTACAGAAGAGAAGGCTGAGAGAGGACTTGGTAGCGGCTTACCACTACATCTGGGGAGTACATCAAGAAATCAGTGAACAGCTCAGGGCACAGCTCAGGGCACCCCTGGGGAAGACCAGGAGCAATGGATACAAACTCCTGGAAGGCCGCTTCAGACTCCATTCCAGGAAAAACTCCTTCATAGTCAGGGTGTCCAGACTGTAGAATAAACTCCCTCCAGTGGTAGTGCAGTCACCTACCCTGGAAATCTTCAAAATTAGTCTAGACAGTCACCTCGCTGGGGTCACTTGACCCCAGTTGTCTTTCCCTGCCTAATGCAGGGGGACTGGACCCCATCATCTACAACATCCCTCCCAGCCTCTAACAGTCTATTAATCTATAAAACGGGAAAGCTCAAAGTAGAATAATTTATCAAGGAAGCTTGCAGAATGTCTTGTCACTAAAAACTTTACTGGAGAAAACATTCAAGAAAATGCTGTAGGGAAGATCATTTGCATAGACTAAAGATAGTCTTGATGACCTTACCACAACAGAATTTCATATCTATCATCTGTCCCTCTGAGTGGAGATTAAAACCAATGTTTTAGTCCTGCCACTGAATTAGATCTAACTGCTATATAATATCCTGGAAACTAACAATTTAAGTTTTCAAAACTGCTACTGAATTTTTAAAAACTTCTCAGACTTCAAAATTACCTTTCACCAGGTATATATAGATTTCAGAATTTTTATCCCGCATTTAGAATTCACTACAGTAGTAAGTTTGAATCCTTTCAAAATGCCACAGTATCTTGTACAGCATGCCTCTACACATGTTATTCTAGTTTTATGTAAGTTCTTCTGTCCCATCATTCTCTTCAAATATGGTTAAATCCACTGAGTGGGGGATAGATCCATAATCAGACAATCCACATCTCCAGCATTCTGCAGATAAATTGTCCCTAGCCTCTCGTCCCTAGTGCAAGTTACTACATATAGAATTTTATAGTAGTAGCTAAAAATACTGCATTATCACTAATATTAGTTGCAATTGTTTGAATGCTACACATTATTACATCTCAACAGAACCTCTATAGCAATCCACTATGCTTTAGCCCCAGTAGAGTGGTTAGGACACACACACCAGGAAGCTGGAGACTGGATTTTAGGACCACCCTTGCTCAAAGTGGTTTCAAATCTGCATCTCTGATTTCCTATCAGTGCTCTAACCACCACATCACAGGTTGGGTATTATTCAGTGACCTCTCTGGCACTCCTTACACATCTCTGGCACATTTATGGATCCGCATCGCAGAAGTAATAGAATCATTACCTGCATCTAAGTGACATTTTTGGCACTTCTGTGGCTAAAAATCCTCTATTTAGATGCATAAAGAGAAAAAGAGTCCTCAGCTACTAAAGAATGGGCCACCAGGAATACAGTAGACTCATCTGCATATGAAGAGACATAATCATTGGCAATCCCTTGCAGGCAAGGATGATTGCTTTCCAACATAGGTGGCAGAAGGCCCGGGCTAAGGGGGCTTAGTCCCCCCCTGCGCACCACCACCACCACCACCAAATGCAGGCAGCCCAGATGTAGGCTCCAGGCAGCTGCAGCAAGGGGAGGGACATGCACAGACAGATACAAGCAACCGGAGCCTGCAGGCAGCTGGGAACTCAGCGTGGAGCAGCACCCGGCTGAGCAGGTAAACGTGTGGACAGGAAGGGGTGCAAGGGAGGGAATGGATGTGGGGGGACAGATTGAGGCCCCTGTTGTGGGGAGGGGGAGGGAGAAGGTAAATAGGGCCCCAGGGCGGTTTGTCCAGGGGCATGGGCAGGGTTCCTGCTGCTACCCACACCCCTGGGGCAGGCACAGGAGATTTGTGTCCACCCTAAAATTTGTGTTGTGTGCGGGGTGGAGGCAGCTGCCACCATGGGCTGTGCTCCACACCCCACTGCTGGTGCGCCACTCCCTCCCTCGCTGCAGAGGCCTTGATCTGCCCCCCTATGCCTCCTCCCCATGTCAGACTTACTTGCTGGCAGAAGGGGCACGTGTGCACATGCGCACAGGCACACTCAGCCCCCCCAGTCATATTTTCTTCCTCCGCCTATGCCTTATCTGTGGGTCTGAAGATAGCTGATGAGACCAATCCAAGACTGACAGTTTCTACTGGAACTCAGTCATGCGTTTCCATGAGGGGTGGGTGGCTCTGGATTCTTGGTTTGATCTGCAACATGCTGTTTCTGCTGCTCCCACTTGTTCCATCTCCTGTTGTCATTGTGAGGTTTCAAAGTATTGACAGCCTTGCAGCAAACTTCTTCCATTTAGGGTGGTCCTTGGTGATAGCATTTTTCCAAGTTGGCCTTGGGGACATCCTTGAAGCACTATCTCTGCCCTCCTCCTGAGCATGTGGCTTGACTGAGCTGGGAGGAAAAAAAAACTTGCTTCAGGATTCTGGAGTCAGACATCTGGATGACATGGCTAGCCCAGGAAAGTTGATGTTTGATAATCATCGCTTTGATGCTAGTGGTGTTTGCTCGTGAGAGGACACTAATGTTGGTGCATCTGTCTTCCCACTGGAAGCAGTGTTGCTGGTACTTCTCCAGTGACTTGATGTCTACTGTACATTGTCCACATCTCAGCTCCATACAGTAAGGTAAGGACCATAACTGCTTGACAAACCATGAACTTGATTTCAAATCTGAGGTCATGATCTTTGAACATCCATTTCCTCAGGTGTCCAAAGACTGCACTTGTACATCTGAGGTGATTTTGGATTTCTTCGTCAATGTTAGCCCTTTGCAAGACATGGCTTCTGAGGTATGGGACATACTCAACATTCTCCAGAGTCTCACCATGAATCTGAATTTCCAGAGCCGGGAACTGCTTATTAAGAGCTTGTTGATGGAGGAACTTAGGCATACAAAAAATGGGACTGACACTTGACGTTTAGAAGACTATGTCAACAATTGCCTGAAGATCTGCTTCCAAGTGTGCACACATTACAGTATCATCAGCTTACTGGAGCTCAATGATTGAGGCTGTGGCAGTCTTGGTTTTGGCTTGGAGTCAGCTGAGATGAAACAGTTTACCATCCATTCAGTCATTTTGCTCCACTCCAACTGGAAGCTTGTTGGTGGTCAGATGTAGCATCATGGTAAGAAATATAGAGAAGAATGTTGGAGCAATGATGCAATCTTCCTTAACTCCAGTCTTAACCTCAAATAGATCTGTGATAGATCCATTACTGAGAACCACTGCCCATACTGTCATGGAACAGAAAAAGAGTGGTGATGAATCAGTGAACATCCATATATCAGAGCACCATTGAATTCAAGTCCCTATACCTGGAAACTCCATGTTGCCTCTAGCACCCAAGACAGATCAAAGAAGCCCCAGTATGAGATGCTGTCTTGATAGAACAAACTCCCAAAGACATAAGGGGGAAGAGAGAAAGGCAGGACAAGAACTTTCTGAATAAAGACAGCTCTACCTAAGAGAGCTTTAACTAAAATTTGGCCTAGGCATTGTGACACAAGGTCTCCACTTGCTGTACTAAAATTGACTAATAAATGCTGGTTCTGTAAGGTAGTCCTGGGGGGTCCTTATCCATAGTGCCTCTTATACTACCCTCTTGCTCTCTCACCCACCATCCAGGAGCATGAGGCCGGAGCCCTCAGGTAAATCAGTCTCCCAATCTGCTGTGGCCCCTGCCAGGTTGTGCTCTTTCTTCACTCCTTCACATTAGTCTTGAGTCCTTGGGTCCAGGGGCTCACCCACTCAGCCCATCTGGGCTTTAAGAGGTACTCAAAGGTCATGTCTACACGAGATGCTGACTGCTCAGTAGCATCACATGGCAGAAACCATGATGCGATACTACTGTGCAGTAGTCTTGGGCTACTGCATGGTCAGCATCACAAAAAAGCCATTCATCAGTGCTACTGTGCAGTAATGTGGCCAAACAGACCATGTTAAGGCCAAGATCCCAAGCAGGAAAACCACTGCCAAAATGGGGACGTCATCTGCTGGTTTAACTTATGTAAAGCCTGTTTAAGTAGAAAGGTTCATGAGGGGAATTATTTTTCTAATCTATCTCCCAATTTCCATATGAGATCCCCATGTGTTACTGTATTAAGGCCTTGCTAAAACTGAGCTGTACTAAGCTAAACACTATTACACATTTCCTAATGATGTTCAGGAAAACAACATGCTGCAAGAGATTCTGTCTTTCAGAGATGTTAAGAATCAGCAGTCCTGAATGTGTCCTGAAAGAAGAAACATATGTTATATGCTAGTCATGTTGTTTAATTCATTGGGAAGCACATGGATACAGTGATGCTGAACATACTATAAAAACCTATTTAGAACAGAGTGGAAAAGAGTAAAGGTGTCAGCATTGTCATCTTGGCTAATTTCCACCTCCCCTTGGGAGGACAAATAATTATGTAATTACACAGAGTGGTTATAGCAAATTAAGACTGCAGGAAAGATTTTTTTTTTTGTGTTCTCTCAAAATCCTCCCTGCAGTGGCAATTTACTGTAAACACTCTACATATTTGATGCTGTGGTTAGGCTGCAGCTAGAATACTGTGTACAGCTCTAGGTTTCATATTTGAACCCTCATCCGCTCTCACGAAACCGTAACCGTTGTTGGTCTCATGGGGTAACTTGTTACCCCACCCGCATTAACAAAATGGAACTAGTGACAACAGTATAAATGTACCAAAAAATATTTATTAAACATACAGATTGTTTGAAAGAGTATTTGAGGATTTGAACCCAAAATATTATTTAGCTAGAACTATGAACAAAATTTAAACTTTTTTTGAGTTTCAAAAACATGAATAAACAATTTGCTGAGTCTGCAGTTCACACTGTTTTCAAACTAACAATTACTTTCAAAAAACATTTCTTAACTGTTTTAACTAAATATTGCATTCCTCACAAAGTACCAGTGATGTACTGTTGTGCACACAAGCAAATCACTTACAATCTTCGCATTCTTTCTGCGTTTTATAGTCATCCGCCCTTGGGCAAAAAGCATAACATCCACTCATGTTTGCACAAGGTTCTACTGGGGTCCATTGTGGCAATTTATAATTTGTGGCAGTCATACCAGACTTGATGGACTTAGACAGATTACATGTAGCCATCATTCTTCATTCTTTTTGTCCAATCAACTCTTCTCCAAACTCCTGTAAAAAAAAAAAAAAAGCACCATCTTCTTAAATGTGATCTTTGCTTCCAGTTTGTGTTGTGATCTAGCCAAATGAGGAGGCTGGCAATGGCAGCCACATCCAGCATATTGGAAAATAGTGTCATTGGCCACCTGTTGATTTTTGGTCTGCGGGTGGTCATACAGACTAAGTGCTCAAGGTTATCCACTCCACCTTGTTTTTATTGTAGTCATGGATGATGTCTGGCTTTCTTTGCTCTCCACCCACTGACAGGTCATGGTGCATGCTTGACAGCAACAGCACAACTATGGAACATACGAAACTAGAATGAGTTCCCCCTCAAAAGCCAAAATGGATTCTTTGATTTGCTTGCATTTTGTTTGTGATATCAGCCTTGTTATTCTGAATTGTACCCACATAGACTGCTACAGCAGGACTTGACCTTTCTGCCAGGTCAGTACTTGTGAAGAAATTGTCACCCACAATATTCTTTCCCATCTTGTACCAGGGATGAACCAGTTTTTCAACGACCTGGGTCCCAAGATTACCTTGGCATGGAGCTTCTGGTTGCTTGTCCAGGTAGATGGTTTCCAGACAGGGGGAAAGTGATGCTGCTGCATCACAGCACCATCAAATTTTTTAAGCCATATTTGGAAGGCTTGATGGGCATATATTGTCTGAAGGGACAGCAACCCCTAAACACCATGAGCTGCTCATCAACTGTCAGATGTATTCCTAGAATATACCATTTCCTGAGCTGCTCCACAAATTGTGTCCAAATATCTCTGAAGGCAGCAAGCTTGTCCACACCTCTCCTTTTCTCACACGTCAGCTTTGTTATCAAGTCCCAGGTAGTTGGCGATTTGATGGAACTGTTTTAAACTCACGGGGCGCATCCAAACGAGTGTGCACGTGCCTTTTGCCCCGTCTCAAACCCCTTTAAAAAAATGTGCAAGAACGAAAAACCAAAGCTAAAAAAGGCAGGGCAGGGCACGGTTCCAGACTGTGCCCTGAGGCAACCGGAGGCTGGGTCCTCCAGGGAGATGCTCTGACTGCCAGAGCATCTCTGTGGTTGGCCCCTCACTCTGGTGCTGAAATGTGCAGCCAGCCAGGCTGCTTGTTCAGCACCAGGGCTCCAGTGTTGGTGAGTAAGGGGTCAGGAGGAGGGGGGAGGGGACCATGGGGGGGACCCCACCAGCCCTGCCCACTTCCCCAGCCCCCCTGATCCCTGCCCCACCTGGCCATCCCTCCAAGCCCCCCCATTCCTTGCCCCCCACCCCATAGTTTAAAAAAAAAAAACAAAACCCTGGAACTTACCATCAGCTCCAACTGCTGTCTGGGGCCCTGCCCGCAAAGTGCGGGACAGAGAGACAGCCCCAGTGGCCCCAGCCCAAGCCCTTCGGTCCCACGCTGCCCTGTGCTGCCCAGAGGGGGACTCTGCCTGGAGCCCCCGGAGCTCCCCCGCCCCTGCTTCTAAGGTAAGTAGAGGCTTTTTTTTCCATTTTTTCTGTTTTTTTTTAAGTGACGGTGCCTGGGGTTCTGGGGGTAGCTATAGGGGCCTGGGGGTGCAAGTTGGGGGGTGAGGCTGGGCAGGGCAGGCTTTGGAGGGCCTGGGAGAGTGGGGGGTGGGGCTGGGTGGGGCAGCCATCAGGGGGCTGCAGCAGCTGGAGTGGGATGGGGCCAGGTAGAACAGCAACAGGGGGGCTGGGGTGGGGCATGTGGGCCTTGCAGGGGGTGGTAGCCCCTGCAGGGACCATTTGGCCCCTGTTGGAGTAGCCATAGGCCCTGTTGGGGAGGCCATAGCCCTTGTGTGGGGACTGAACCACCTGTCGGGGGGCCCAACCCCATGTGGGGACCAAACCCCCTGTTGGGGGGCTGTAGCCCCTGTTGGGGGGGACCATAGTCCTTGTGTGGGGACCATCACCCCTGTGGGAGGACAGCAAAATATATATTCATGAAACATGTATTGAGAGTTCACTTTATTATTATAATAAGAGACATGCTTTAACACTGTAGATATATCAATAAAACATTGTCCAACTGATCGCTGTCTTTGTCTCACTCTCTCTCTCTCTCCCTTTCTCTATAGTGGTATTTTGTTTTACTTGTGGAGGAACATGGATTTGGGGGTATTTTACAGAGTGACTTTGGGATTTTTTTTAATCAGGAATTTTTTAGTTTTCCAATAGGGAACATCCGAATTCCTGCTAGGGAGGCCAGTGGCAGGACCCTGCCTGCTCAGAGCTGGCACTTTGGACCCAGCTGGCTGTAGCTGACCTCCTGGCCAGTTGGGGCCAGGAGGACAAGCTTTGACAGTTCAAAGCAGGCCACCACACCCAGAACATCTTTCAGGTGATAGCTGCCCAGATGGCTGGGCAAGGGGCACCTGTGTGGCACTACTGCCACGTAGGCCAACCCTGCAGCCACAGTCCACTGGCAGTTGGCCCAGAGGAGGAGATGCCTCTACTGGCTGTGCAGTCCCCATCTGGGGCTGTGCGCAGCAGGTCACAGCCAGGCAGCTGCCCCCACTGCCAGACCCCTGCAGTGGGTAGAGGGTGCAAGGAACTCTCAGGGCTGCTTCAGCAATCCAGCTGGCACAAGGGCTAGTGTCCCCAGGTACCAATCGTCTGGGCCCCAGAAGCTCCCAACAGCTAGTAGCCCTGAGCTACTTGCCAGGGCAGCTTCTTATACTGCTGGGGACAGCACAGGTGCTGACCCTGGGCTCTAGCGCTCCCTGGCTGCAGATGCAGGAGGATCCAGGCAGAGTTATTTTGCCCCAAGTGGCACAATTTGCTCCACAACAAAGTGCATGTCCAAGCACATGCACTGAGGCAAAAAGCCCTGGCTCAAATTTGCACCACTTCTTTTTGAGCTGCTGCAAGTGCATGTGTGGATGCGCCCATGGTGGCACAGAAGCAAGGACACGTGGTGCGCTGCTCCCACAACTCCTCCGGTGCCTTGTGACCACTCTGATATAGACCACTTAGCAGTAGGAGGCTAATGTAGGCCTTCAGCTCTGTTTTGCCCAGCTTTTTCCATTCCTTTCTATTTTGAGGAGTGCTATCATTCCACTCCCTGAATATTTCTGCCTCTCTTATGATAACAGACAGGATATCTTGTAAGAAAAACAGGTGGACTGTTTCCACCACTGTGCCTTTATTACTTTCTCTTGTTGGCCCAGCACTTTCACAGACTATGTTCTTGGCCATTCTCTGATGACGTATTAGCTGTGGACTTCCTCCCTCCCCTCCCCCACACTGCCATTCCTTCCTTTAAAGTTGTCATCATCTACAGTGTTTTCTGGGGGTGGTGGCAGTAGTTCTGCTCCACATCCTGCTGTAGCTCTCCAAGGTCTTCCATGGTGGCCCTGGGCTGATCCTTTTCCCTTTCCCACTGGAAGTGTTGGCATCGCTTCTGCTTGTGGCACCAACTCCTCATCTGAGCTGGATGAAGCTTCCATAGACACATGTTCTTCTTGCTCTGAACAATCTCCCATATCTGGAACAAGGTCAGCATCCTTACTGCCTTGGCATAAGATTTCATCAGTAGATGTGTTGCCATCATCCCCAGTTACCTGTGAAGACAGGCTTCAGCATTTAGTATGTGCTGCCTTCTCATCCTGGACTGCAGGAAAAAAAATTGATTACTGATGAATGCATACAAATAACAATCAAAGACAAGCCTGTCCACCTATGCCATCACAGAAGCCATTCCATCCTGCCCTGTGGCAGCACAGGAAGCACCCTCTCCTCTTGGGCACAGAAGTCAGAGACCAGCATCCACTCTTCACAGGCAAGCCAAATGTGGGTGGATGCTATTTGGAAACCACATATACAGGGGCTTACTGAGAGCAGGTAAGAGGGGCTTGGGGTTTGTCAAGCCTTTACTGTTGAAGGGGACTCCATAGTATACGCTGTATTGCAGTATGATGTTGTTTGTTGTTCCATTTCTTCTCTGCTGTCCCTTTGCTCCTTGTCCTCACTTCCAAAGGCAGGTCAAACTAGCTTGTATGTTATGAAAGGGGAAGGCAAGGCAAAGTTTTTGGGGTTTTTTCCTCATGTCAAAAGAGTGCAGAGGTGGATTTATGTGTGATAAAGAGTTTGTTTCTGTTTTTTGGGGTAAAGGACATGGTGTTTTGGTGACCTTGCAGCCTGCAAACAAAGTGGTTAGCATACTGATTACCACATCTTCTGCAAAAGCAGAGTGGAGGATGGCCATCCATTAGTTACCATAGATACCTGAAGGGGACATGAATGAGGTGTGAATGAAGGCTGACCTTTCAGATGAATCCACCCAAAGTGGCCAAAATAGGTCTAGGCCTGTCATTTATATAGAAGTTGCATTGGGGTAACAGCTTCGTGGGTAGAGAAGCTTGGAGACTGGCCCCTGTGGCCCCGGCCCCACAGGGTAGGTGCACTGAACAGGAGTGAGGGGCACTGCTAGCCTGGGGGCAGGGGCTGGGGGCAGGGCCAGTCCAAGGTGGAGCTGTAACTGGCTAATGCTGTTATTTAGAATGATGTTCCTGTTATTTTGTTCTGCATATAGTTTTGGTGCCCTGCAAGTTTTGGCACCCTAGGCAACTGCCAAGTTTACCTAATGGTTGGCCTGGTCCTGACCAACCATAAGTTATAAAAAGTGGAGCAGCTACAGCCACTGACCCCATTAGGTGTCAATTCATTTCATGCTGACCAAAACATCTATTTTAAATGTATTATTTTCTTAAAAGAATCATACTGCTGAAAAAAAAAATCTATCAGTGTTTTTACTATCTATCTGTCAGTGTAGGCTGATGTAAGAGACCCATGATGATAGATAGTTGTGTTCCTGACATTTTTCAATAGCTGCTAAGAGCTAGACAGCTGAATTGTTTTTGGACTCAAAAGTAGCATGCTAATGCATTTCATTAGGCAACACCAGAGGAAACAAATCAGAAATTCTAAAATTGAAGCTATATTTGCTCTTGTATAGTTCCAGTTTCTCATTATAGACCAATAAAGAAATATGGTCCAACTATAAAAGGAACTGTATGGCTACAGCAGTAGCCTTGGTCTTGGGAATACCTGGTTGTATTCCCAATTCTGCCAGTAGGTAGTTAAATGACCTCAGACCAGTCACATCACTTCCCTATGCCTCAGGTTCCAATAGGTCAATGAAATGCACTTATTGTAATAGTATGATATCATACTTGCTTCCAGTGTAGTTCTAATGTAAATAATAATATACTACTCTTTTAGAGTAAGTCAGTGCTCCTTTAAATACCTATTTTTAAGTGCATGTAAGGCTGCTGAAGGTTGCTAGACCACCTGCAGAAGTTTCCGTAACTTCCATTTACCCCAAAATAGCTATATTGTCAGTGCATTTTTCTTCACTTTTTTATAAACATTATTTTTTGCATTTGTCCCATTTGCTATCAAACATAAGGGGCAGATCCAAGGGGGATACGGTAGTGCAGTTGCACCCCCCCACACACACACACACTTTGATTCCTGCTCCACCCAAACTTTAAAATCAACTGCTTGGGAGAAGCAGAGTAATTTCTATTCAGGCAGTACTGAGGGAGTCAACTGACTTCATGGCTCTTTATAGTTTACCCAATTCTTCCTAATCTCTCTTCTCTCCACATGTATTAACAACCCTCTCTCCTTTTTAATGGCCTAGATGTTCCATTAATCAAGTTATTCTTTCTTCTGCAATTTTGCTGTCTGTTAGACTTCTGCTAATCTCTCTCTTATTTCACAGCCTTGAAGACTGTTTTTAGTTCTAGCTAAAAAAATTTAACTCGGGTGTGGAAATGATTGATAGTGAAGTGTTAAATGAACCATCAAGATAATTAAGAAGGCTAGATCATTTTATGAATCTGAGTAGGAGATGTACATTTAACTATAGCTACACGGACACGGAGCCAGGCAACCTGGCCCGGCATAGCAGCACACTGCCTCTCAGCCTGCTCCACTATTACCCCCAATCCTTCTGTGAAACCCTGATGACCAGGCGCAGAACCTCAGGGTTCCACAGAACACAGTTTGAAAACTACTGACTTTATCCAATGCCCTCCTCTTCCTAGCCCTGCTCTCTGGGTCAAGCTTGCTTCCTTATTCCTGCAACACTGGGAAAAAGAGGAGAGACTATCTAAAAGTCTCTGGGTATGTCTATACAACATGTTTACTGCACAGCAGACTAATCTGCTGTGAAGTAAAACTTCACCATCTACGCATGTGGCCCTATTAAAGTTGCAGTAGACTAATAAATACTGCCACAGAGTAATCCAGCTAAACTCAAGTACCACTCTGTGGCAGCAGTTGTGCGCCACAGTAAAGACAGCAATGGGACTGTCTGAAGCAGGAGGGTGCTTCAGCCCAGGGCTGCTGGCTAGCCCCATGCTGAAGCACCCTGGTGACTGGCCTAGCCCCACTGCTGTACTTGGAGCCCAGTCAAAGCATCCGTGGGCTACAAGAATGATCCCTCCCTCTCCCCACCCAGTAGCATGCCAGCCTGGGCTGCTCCCACCAGGCTCCAAGTGCCACACACGATTAACACTGGAGCAATATGCTCTGGAGTTTGCATTCATTAATTGCACGTGTAAATGCACCCTCCAGGTTTGTTCCTCTCTCAGAATTATCATCTGATTAATGGAGAAGTCAGATGTAAAAATGGAGACTAAGACTAGGAGAGTGGGAATATGAAGGTAATTGGTTCAGAGCAGTAGATTGGGGCTAGGGAGTGGATAGCAATTCAGCATAGAGACAAATACAGCAGAGTTACTCACAGGAGTAGTTTTCCTTATGTACGCAGCCTTCAGGCTTCTGTGACTGATAACACCTACAAATTTGAATCTGCACTGTACTATCCATTATCTCAAATAATCAGTAATGAATTAAGTGCAGCATCCCAAAGAAGTGCTCAATAAAGATCAAATCTTTCAAAACTAAAAGAATCAGCCTACAGCACTGAGGACTTTGAAAGAAAATTCTATACAAATTACCACCCAGAATATTAAATTAATCTGCTTTGTGAAATGTCAAAGTAGATAAAAGAAATAAGCACGGTTTTATTGTTCAATAAACAGGAAATATTAGAAGCTGAAATATTAACATTAATAGTAACTGTTAAAAAGTTAGGAGCAGGACTCATAGGAACCTATTTGTATGCTCTGAAAAATGAAAACCAAAGATAACTTTGCAATGAAAGAAAGAGTACTGTATACAAAAAATTAGGAACATAAAAAAAAAAAAAGTGTCCACTGAAGATAAAGTTGGAGAAGGTCAGAATTCCTGGTTTTACATATACACCTTTGGCTATTTAAACTGAACATAAGCCTGAGGAGGAAAGTAATAAAGCATGTATTAATGAGTAAGAAGACAAAGAATGTCCTTTCATCAGACTGAGTAGAGCATTGTTGCAACAGTGTCTAAATGAACTTGATGTATTTTCTCAAATAAAGAGATTCCTCCACTCAAAGGCTCTTAATATGAAGACTGTACTGTGATTTCCCTCTTACAAACTGTGGAACCCTTTTAATATTTACAGGGCTCACTAGATGCTAAATCCAAAGTTCAAAGACATTGGTTACCTGCCCATTGATTTCAATAGCCTCTGCAGTAGTCCCTAGAAACATAGCATATACCTCTTCAGGCCTTTGCAACAGGGAAAACACAGTGACAAAGGATATAGGGTAGGACAATGTTCTTCCTGCAATCAATAAAATCAGTGTATCATCTTTTAATCTGATGAAACTGTACATTATATATAACTGATTTATAAATGATTTTGGCCTCTTGTGGGCTAAGATCAACTGCTATATCAATTCTAAAAGGCTTTATTATTAACAACAACATCATAACAGAAGCCATCAGTACTTTTAAAGTACAGTGAAGGGTACCCTGCCTATGTTTCTCATTAGTCCTTTTCAGTCCCACCAGCTGCTTTAAAAAAAAAATGCAGCCTCCATGTAGTTCCAACCCATCCATGGCAGGGCTGCTGGTAACTGCAGATACCCTGGCTACAGACAGAAATTACACATAAACCAGTATAAGTGATCAGAAACTGATTCAAATCTATAACATAACAGAAGTTCAGTGCACATAAACTGCTTTCAAAATGGCCAAAACTGGTTTAAAATAAACCTGGATGGAGGTGGTATTAGACTTAACTAGTTTTACTGAACTTCTGCCCCAGGTCCCCTCTAATTTCAAGTTAACTCACAGTCCTCCAGCATCCCAGGATGCTTTGCATCTCCCCCACAAACCCCACCTCTCTCAGAGTAGGTGGGTTAACCTTGATCCAAGATGTCTGCTCCAGCAAAGCAGGGAAGTGTGCTCTAGTGCCCCGTGGCTTCTGGCCTGGGCCACAGCAGGCATGTGGTTGCATTTCCAAAATCAAGACTGCACTGATAAACAAGCAAACAGACATTTAATCTGTGCAATTTAGACTCACCTGTGAAGACTAAATCAATTCAGCATTGTGATTTTTGACCATCTGTACTTGGTTCCTGCCTCTTTTCCTTTTGCTATCTGCTGTATGGGGCTTCCCCCTTGTGGCATTCTTGTCTGTCCTTCCAGCTGTATTTTTTTTTCCTGAGCTCTCATCCCATCAGACCACAAAAAACCCTGGTTTTAAACGGCCCTTAAAGCTGTTGTTTGTTCTGCAGCCTTTTCCTAGTAACAGGGCAAGGGTTTCCTGTTACCATTCCCAGTTAGCATAATGATTCCTTGAGTACAGTAACCAGCCTGTACAAGATGGACCAATTGTGAGGCTGCAATCGGTTATGCTGGAGTCCAAGTAAGCTTCTTAAAGGCCTTGGGATTGGGGGCCATTTCTAGCCACCTTGAGCCTGACCACTTGGCAACTGCACTGAGAACAGCCAGCTCCGTGCACTGGGCCCATGAGTAATATCAAGCTATCTCCAACTTACAGCAATATTGTAGGAAGGAACTGACTCACCCTCAGCACATAAGGATGTTGGGCCCAGTCTTCCTCTCACTGCTATAAAACTGAAATAAGTTTCACTTCGACTAAAATGCAGTTACTACTGATTTGAGCTGTAAATAAAGGCATGGTCATTTGGACAGAGAAGAACCATGCCTGTACCTCTGCAAAATGGGAAAGTATTCTCCCAATGATGGACACCAGTAACTTCTCTTATTGTCAATGGGAGTTCTATGCACACATCGGCAGAAAAACTAGCTCTCAAATCCTTAAAACGATTAATTAAAAAAAAGAGAAGAGGAACAGGTTCCATTGTCATTTCCTTCTAAAGCAATTAAATGGAAGCCTTTGATCTTTTTTTTTCCCTTAGGTTAGCTATCCTGCAATTTGAAAGAACCCTTTCTTCAGATAAAGGCAGGCACAGGAGAATTACTTCAGATACATGCAATATAAACTTCACAAAGAAGATTAAGTAAAATGTATAATTTCCCATTCAAGTTTAATAAGTTTCTGTAATCAGAGATCATTTTAGTAGCACTTTGTCCTTTTATGGTACTGCAAGCTGATCTAGCAGAATCAGATTAAATATCAATCCCTGGAAGTCCCATCTACAGTGTGTTCCTCTGTAGCTCTGGTGAAAGGCTTGCCTTGTCTAAACACTGTCAGGAGACTGCAAGGCTGTCACCACAATTGCATGATGAATTCATGTATTCCATACTACAGTACTGGGAAGCATCACTAGACATGTCAACATGCATCTTGAACAACATACTATAGCACCAAATTAAAGTAACGCTATTAAAAATTAAAGTCCTTTCACAGCTCATTTAGACGACTAAAGTTATTGCTTTTCAGGAGTAAAATCCAGATATTTCATAGAATCATAGAAGTAGGGTCGGAAGGGACCTTGTAGATCTTCAAGTCCGACCCCCTGCCTGGGCAGGAGAGAAACTGGGCTCAAGTGACCCCAGCC
>NW_005842929.1:76691-81726 GCF_000455745.1 Alligator sinensis
CCCTCAGCCTTCTCTTGTGAAGGCTGAACAGGTTCAGGTCCCGTAGCCTCTCATTGTAGGGTCTGCTCTGCTGTCCCCGGATCATGTGGGTGGCCCTCCTCTGGACCCTCTCAATGTTGTCCACATCCCTCTTGAAGTGGGGTGCCCAGAACTGGACACAGTACTCCAGCTGTGGCCTGACCAGTGTCGCGTAGAGAGGGAGGATCACCTCCTTGGCCCTACTTGAGATGCACCTGTGGATGCACGATAGGGACCGGTTAGCCCTGCCGACCATGACCTCGCATTGTCGGCCCATGTTCATCTTGGAGTCAATGATGAGTCCAAGATCCCTTTCTGCCTCCGTGCTCTCAAGAAGGGAGTTTCCCATCTTATAAGTGTGTTGCTGGTTACTACTGCCCAAATGCAGCACCCTGCACTTGTCCATATTGAAACGCATCCTGTTTTTGTCAGCCCACCCTTGCAACCTATCCAGGTCTTTCTGCAGTCTTTCCCTCTCTGCTAGCGTGCCCACCTCACCCCAGATTTTGGTATCATCAGTGAATTTGAACAGGTTGCTTTTCACCTCATCATCCAAATCGCTGATAAAGAAATTGAAAAGCGCGGGCCCAAGGACCTAGTCCTGGGGGACTCCGCTGCCCACTTCCCCCCAGGGTTGAATATGACCCATCCACCACCACCCTCTGAGTACGACCCTTCAGCCAATTAGCAATCCATCTGACCATGTAGGCATCGATGCCACAGTCGCCTAGTTTTTTAACAAGGATGGGGTGAGGGACAGTGTCAAAGGCCTTGCTGAAGTCCAGAAAGACTACATCCACGGCGACAGCTGCATCCAATGCTATTTAGATTATGGTTTGAATATTCTTCTTCCTTTTCCATATGAGCTCTTTCATCCTTTGTCATCCATGTATTCCCAAAACAAACATATGGTCAACAAAGCACAAAATATAGTCAATACCAACTAAAAGCTACCAGGACCCTTAGGAGCCCAAATCTATTGAAAAAGCTAGTGGACTTGAGTTCCTAAGCTACTTGGACCAAGAAATCAATAGGAAGAACTGACCCACAGGGTCTTCTGGGAGAGAGAGGAAAAAAAAGATCCCCATTATTATTTCCTTATTCATAATCTGAAAATATTTTTTTTCAAATTATTGTACACGGTGACTTTCATTAGTGATAGGACATTAGGCTACAGATACAAGATAGAGTGCATGGATTAGCTGTCACCCAGCAAGGTTCCATAGTCCATAATTACAAAATTTGTAAATCAAGTGCTTTGTCAGAACAGGACCAACAGAGGTCCACTAAAACTGAAATGTTGCATTATGATAGTTAAGGTTGGACACCCACTGTTGGGCATAAGGTGCAATACTAAGAGGAATGCTTCCTCTAGCAGTAGTACAAAGCAATTGGAAGAGAAAAAAAAATTAGACTGGGGTCTTAACTCAGACTACAAAGAACTCAGATGTCATCCTGAGGAGCTCCTAAGATACAAACAGAAATTCACTCTGAATATCTTCAAAATAGTTACAAGTCTAAGGTGAAACCAAGGCATCTCACTTAACTAAAGACCCACCATTGCAAATATTGAAGGAAAAGCCAGCTGAGGTAAACAGGTAATAATTACATCACAAGTAACAGGAGAACATAAGCTGGATAGGATACAGATAGTCTTGAAAAGGTAGAGGGTCAAGATCCATAGGCTGAGGCATTCAAGAGACTATGTGAAACAGTCAACAATCATTTTGGTTTGTCAAGATGTAGCATTAACAAACATTCAGTTATGCATGATTAACATCTGCAAAACAAAACTGAGAAAGGGAATAAGCAAACTCAGATCTAGAACCTACAAGATGTTCAGGAGATTGCAGGGTACTTTACAGAAGTGGGTACAGAGAGAAAATTTTTTTTAGAAAGAACGGACAGAGAAGAGAGAGACTATAGCAGCAGCTCATTATGGCCGTGAGACAGGGCCAAACCACAGGGACATCTCGGATGCACCTTGATGGCCATCTCGGATGCACCTTGATGGCCATCTCGGATGCACCTTGATGGCCATTTCGGATGCACCTTGATGGCCATGTTGCTCCTGCCCCACTCTCTCCTTGGGTTAGCCTCCTTGCACTCTTCACCTGTGTACCCATCTCCATTCGACCAGGAGTTCATGCGCCGCCTTCGCCCGGGCCCAAGATCTCGCGCACCCGGGCTTCGTTGGTACGCCCCAGAGTTTACCCCGTCTGGTATAAAGGGGGACCCCAGAACTCGCCTACCATGACTTTGATGACTCTTTCAGTGGGGGGTCTTCCCTTGGGGTATCCCCCGGTGCCGGCGCACTCCTTCGTGGGTACTCTTGGGGCTCCGTCCTCCCCTACACCCCGGCCATACGCCACCTTAGGTCTTCCTATCCTGGCCTCCAACCCGTCCTTGCCTTGTCCTCTCTTGGCTCAGTCCACTCGGCCACTACCAGCGGTCTTCAGACCGGGTATGTCCCCCACAGTAGGGATGCTGACCTGGTCCCTCCTTCCCTGGGATGCTGCTAGCCTCTCTGCTTCTCCAATAGTCCCCACTGCGGTTACCTGCGCCGTCGGCTCTGTAGTGCGGGGCGCAGTTGGCCTCTCTCTCGGCGCTGCTGCCGACCCTCCTGCCACCTCGGCTGTTGGGTTCCCCGCTGGCTGTGCCCCCACTCACGGGGTGACTCCTTCCCTTGTCGGGCTGCTCCCGGCTGCTCCGCCACGCTGCTCGCAGCCGTCTCCGCCTCCTTCCTGCGTCGTCCTGCGTTCTGCGGGTGGCGGCTGATCCCCTGCTCGCTGGGGCTCTGTGCTCCAGCTCTCTCCCTTCAGCTGCCTCGTTCCCTCGGCGGGGCCACCTTTTGTTTCCCCCGGCAGGCCTGCCCCGCCCCCACCGCTCAGCCACAGCCGGATAAACGCCCGGCTGACGACCCACGCCGGCACAGCTGGCGCGTGGACTCTCTTTGACTCCTCCGGCCCTGCAGGAGGTAAGCGGACCCCTTGGCCGCTGCGGGGGTCTCCCAACACCCCCGCTCCCCTGGGACAACCTGCCATACCTTGATGTAACTTGTCATGTACAAGGAGGCTAACCCATGGTTCCAGAGCATGCTTCCCTTAGTCTGTCACCCAGTTGGTCCTTCCTGTGCCTAACCAGTCCCAGTCTTGCCTCTTGGGCACTAAATGGTGGCCTCTTAGCCCTTTCAGTGTCCTGGGGCACCCATCACCTTACAGGGCCATGTCCGTGGCTTTCACCCTCCCTTGTAGCCATGCCCATGCCTTGCAGACGTTACTGTCACTTTAAGCACCATTGTATACAAGCTTCAGCCCATTCAGCTTTGGACTGCAGCTTACTCTAGTTAAGGACTCCTATGCCTAGGCCTCAGGGCTTCAGGCTCTGAGCCCCTCACTCATGGCCTGTCCCCATCTCATCTTATCTTAGGACTCAGGGATGGAGCCTCATGGTCACAGCCTGTCCCTGGGTCTCTGGATTAAGCACTTGGAGACTTCAGTTCCACCAGTCACTTCCAGCCCTCTCAATTTTGACCCCATCTCTTATCACCACCCTACACAGGCTCAACCTGGAATACCTCAGGCAACCCTATGTGGCCTCCTAAACGTGTCTTCAGCCACAATCTGGCCCTGCAGTGTCCATTTCCTCTACCATTGTGGAGTACAAACAAACTAACAAACCACACCCACACTGGGTATCCACAGATCAAAGATCAAACTTAACTAAAAAATCATCCGCACTCCAGGGCAAACTTCAAGCAAAAGAAAAAAGAAAAGAAAGTTTCTTTACCTGCATGCCAGGGCTGTCCTTACCATTCCTCCCAACTCCATAGTGACATTCCTGAGAAACCCTCTCCCTCTCAGCCAGGGCTAGACTGACCGTGCTGATCTGAAGGTGGCTCTCTTATACTGATAAGCCCCTCCCCTTCCTAGCACACTGCACAAGCCCAGGGTTCTCTCATTGGGCTGCTCCACCCTGCTTGGGTTTGGTCCACCCATCACAGGGCTGCTGGTGGCCATAGGAATCCTGTCTCCAATCCCTATATTGTTTTTGTTTGCAATTCTCTGAGCCAAAAGACTCTACCCTTAAAGAGTCTCACAGCTCAGCTTGTCCTCCAGCCCTCTCTCAGTAACAGGGTGAGGATTCCCTGTTACAGGCTGTATCTGCTGGGATGACCAGTATAATTATCCCAGCGTGACAGGTTCAGGTCCCAGGAGTACCTATAATGTCCCCTGGTGGCCAAGCAATTCCTGCTCTGGCTTCAACTCTAGGGGCCCTCATCTCCTTTACTCACCAACCATGCCTTTGATGCTATTATTTGGAAAGGAGGGAGGTTGTCTGAGAGTCCTAAAGTGAGCCTCAGCCTCCTCAGCTTTCACCCTTTTGCTCTAGCCCACTGATCAAACAGAGGTTCAGGGTTTCCAGCTGCTCATCTGGCCTTCCAAGACCCTTGTCCGTGACCTCTCTTGGGCTGCTGAGCCTCCCTGGGCTCTCTCAATCTGGGCCCCAGGCCCTGTCTCTGCCCTGCTCTGGGCTTCAGGTCCTGTGGCCCCTAAATCTAAGACCTTCTTGGGCTCTGGTTTCCCTGGCCATTGTCCCCATGTAAGGAGTGACCTAGAAACCACTACTCAGAGACGAAGCAAAACAGAATGTTATGAGATGAATGCCCATCTGCGATGATAAGGAGGAGACAGTCCTAGATAAAGGGGGCTTGAAAACAAAAGCAGAAGCCAGGGTACTGGGTTAAAGAGCTCATTAAAATACTAAAAATCACGCCCCTAGGTGGGGAAAAAGTATGCTAATGAAACATACATGTATGTAAATGAGATACATGGCTAAAACACAGGTATAGAGACACGCTCAGTAAAGAACTCCTTGTGTCACTCCTTTATAACCAATCAGCAAACAAGGATGCTTATGAAGGTTCAAAAACTCCTGTATAAAAGATGCTTAGAAATAGTAATCTAGTGTGCTTGTTACGTGAAATTATTCCGCTCGCACCTTTTATTGCTAGCAA
>NW_005842929.1:88627-92721 GCF_000455745.1 Alligator sinensis
GGGGAATGTAAGGAGTGACCTAGAAACCACTACTCAGAGACGAAGCAAAAGAGAATGTTATGAGACGAATGCCCATCTGCGATGATAAGGAGGAGACAGTCCTAGATAAAGGGGGCTTGAAAACAAAAGCAGAAGCCAGGGTACTGGGTTAAAGAGCTCATTAAAATACTAAAAATCACGCCCCTAGGTGGGGAAAAAGTATGCTAATGAAACATACATGTATGTAAATGAGATACATGGCTAAAACACAGGTATAGAGACATGCTCAGTAAAGAACTCCTTGCGTCACTCCTTTATAACCAATCAGCAAACAAGGATGCTTATGAAGGTTCAAAAACTCCTGTATAAAAGATGCTTAGAAATAGTAATCTAGTGTGCTTGTTACATGAAATTATTCCGCTCGCACCTTTTATTGCTAGCAATAAACCTTCTTTATACTTTCACCCCTGGTATCTTTATTGGCCTTTGCATACCGGGCACGATCCCAGACTTGAGCTGGGGCTCAACACCCAGACCTATCTATTCCAAGGCCTGTCTCACCCCTCAGGTGCTATGGGATCACGCCTCACAGGCTTTATGAGATCACCCCCCTGGGCATGCCAGGTGCACCTCCACAGGCACTATGGGACCTCCAAGCCACCCTTACAGTTTCTACCCTCCCCCCCAAAACCACCAGGGCACTAGACTCTCCTGGTCCCCCCTGACACTGGGCCAAACTGAAACCAAAACAAGGCCTTCTGGCTATAACAAAACTCCTATCCAATCCTGGGTCTCCATCAGCTGTTAGCTCTCATCTTCCCTAGCTGTCTACAGGCCTAGAACACTAACAGTTCACTTCTCAGTTACAGGCACCTCTGAAAAGCTCTTCTCTGCTCAGCCTCCACAGTTAGACTGCCTGCCCTGGGTCTGGCCCTGCCTTTTATCATTTCCAAGCCCCTGAGCCCCCACCCCACCTTCCGGCCTGGTGACTCCCCTGGGTTGCTTGAAGATGCCTGCTAATTACTTTAATAAACTGGTCTTCATGGCAACCCAACTGCAGCTGTGCCCTGCCTACCTGGCACAGCTCCCCCTTGGTTCTTTCTCTCCTGATGTAATAGAGCACCCCAGACTCTCTCCCAGAGCTCAGTTTCTAAACATTTCTAAATATTCCTAAATAGCCATTAGGTAGAACTGTTTTTAAAATTCCTCAAATTGAGTCTTAATAAATGGTTTGTTATGTATCATAGCAATCTGTCCCTGGAATACAGAGATTGATATACTAAATCAGAATCTGCCTTTTGACCACAGCCAATTGTCAAATCCTTCAGAAGGCACTGTAATGGACAGTTATAAAGTAATATGTTCTGCTCATAAAGAAAGTTTCTTCATAAACCCTGTGGGCTGGTGATAGGCTTATGCCTCTGAATTCTGATGGCTTAAATATCCTTACATTAAAAAGAAATCCTATCTAACACATCTAATTCACCAACAGTTGGGGGGTTTGTTTGTTTGTTTGTTTGTTTTTCTTTTTTTAACCCTACAAAGCTCTTGGTCTTAATGACCTTAAGAAAATGAACTAATTAGGCACTCTAAAAATGCAGTGGGTTTTTAATGGGATGGCTTTCACTTTCACTGAATAGCAGCATCATACTGATGAATTCTTGCCTTGCTAACAAGGCAAGATTTGATTTCATTTGATGACAGGAAATTCAGGAAAGGAATATGAATATGTTCACAATGATTACTCAGGTTCTGTTATGAGGGTGATATATATGAGGGCTGTAGGAAGCTTGGGTCACTGATTTGACTCGGCAGAGATTCGGCCCAATTTGGCAGCCGAATCTCCAATTCTGAATTGAATCAGGAGACCTTTTATTCTCTCCAAATTGAATAGGGACCCTCTGAATCGATTCAGAGAGATTCGGAGAGATTCAATGATTTGGACATAGACACAGCTTTAAATGTTTTTTCTACATACCTCAAGGTACCAGGTGGCTCATGTACACTGAGATGGCGGGGTAGATGGAGCGCCCCACAGAAACTTGGGGGGGTCCCCAGCATGCTCAGTGGCGGACGCCCTCCTCCGCCCCCCAGCTTGGCAACTCATGCTTCCTGCATCTGGGGGGGCCCCTGGGGTCCTCCCATGGCCGATTGCTGAGCCAGTCCACTTCCGGCTCGCTTCTGGGTCTGCTGCTGAGCACACAGCGGAGAAGCCCTGTGCTCCTGTGGGACGCTCCATCCACCCCATCATCTCAGCATTCGAGCCATGCCTGGTACCTCAAGGTATGTAGAAAAAACACTTAAAGCTGTGTCTATGGCCAAATTGCAGATTCTCCAAATCAGCATTGAATCTTCAGATTCAGATTCAGCCGAAGCAAATTGGGACAGTGATCCAAAACAACTAATTGAATCACTGTCCCCTGAATCAGGCCAAACCCAAATCAAATACAGCCCTCTTTGCACACCCCTAATATATATCCATTTTAGTCTTCAACTGATTATAGGTCAGAGAAATCCTGTGCTGTTTCTCCTGTGTTACATTTTCAAACAATGTTGCAACTAATGAGAGTCACTAATGGTTGAGAATGCCTCATGTTCTGGGTACAAAATGGAGGTCTCTTAAAAATAATCAACTTTTGGAAAGTGCTAAGCCCTGCCCTTTGCAGATCAAGTCTCCTGGGTGTTTATTGAGCATCCAAAAATTGAGGCACCCCAAATCACCAGTTATTTATAAAAGTGTAAATCACAATCTAAGGCTTTGCTTCTAAATGTATTGTGAATGTTAAGGAAATTAAGCATAACTCTATTACTGGTTCATTGATGGTCAAATGGGGTGCTGACAAATGTGGAAAACAAAACAAAACAGTGCTTTACCATAAGAGGATTCACAACAGTTTGACCCAGCTTGCCCGGCATCTGTATAGCTCACACACTTCAATGGGACTTTTGGGCCCAAAAGCCCTGCTGGACAAATGCTGGGCGGGCTGGGTCAAACTGACGTGATTCCTCTTCTGGGCATGAACTGTGCTCAGCATGGGTGTGGACTAAGCTGAAAGTAAAGCGCTGTTTTGCACTGGGGTTTTTTTTTACATCTGTAAGCACCACATAAGGTATGGTAAATGAATGATATTTTTAGAGCCAGTAAAAGAAGGTGTTTTCCTATTCCTTCCCTGAAAGAATACACCATTGAGATCCACTTGCCCATCAAATCCAAATCTAGAAAGTATTATTAAGATAGGAGATACAGAGCTGGCTTCAACTTAAAGTGGTGCTACTTGCTTCTACATGACTGAATAACTGAAAACATTGATTTCTGGTGCGGGTCTACCATTGACCTCTTTTGGAATACTTTTCCTGTCTTCTGAGACCACTTAAGAACATCACTTGGGAACTGCTGGCCATATCTAAAGCCCACCAAAGCCAGCAGGAATCATTCTACTGCTTCCTGTGAGCTCTAGCTCAGTTTCTTAACTTAGAATATTGTATCTTAACTGAGGCAGACAAGGTTCCTTGGGTGAATCTGATATCTTTTATTAGATCAACCCAAATAGTTGGAGAATAGTTATTAAGCAAGCTTTCGGGTTCAAAAACCCTTCGTCAGGCTAAGGAAGCTGCAGCAGTTGGTGTGTGCTCTTCCTGGATAGAATGAAAAGTAAAGAAGCCAGGGGCTGGGCTGGGGAGTCAGTTGTCAGGCAGATTATAATGTGTCATATCTCCAATGTCTATATTTAGTCCATGACTTTTAGTATCCAGGAGGTTGATGAAGTGGAGTTCATAGGCTCGTCTCTGGGAAGTGTTGTGTAAGTTTCCTTTGGGGATCAGGACTGAGAGATTGGAGAGAGAGTGGTTTTCTTGTGAGAAATGTGCCTCCACCAGTAATTGGGTATTTCTGTCTTTGATAGATTTCCGGTGTGCATTCATTCTGGTGCGCAGTTGTTGTTTGGTCTCTCCTATATATTTTCCATCAGGGCGTTTGGTGCATTGGATGAGGTATATTACATTTCTGGAGGTGCAGCTGTAAGATCCTGGGATGCTGATGGCTCTGTTGTGGGGTGTAGTAATAGTGGGGGTGGTGGAGATGTGTTGGCAGGTTTTGCATTTCTTGTCATGGCACG
>NW_005842929.1:92793-99999 GCF_000455745.1 Alligator sinensis
AGACCCTATTCTTAAAAAGATCTTCCCAGAGCCACCCATCCTAGCCTTCAAACAAGCACCGAACTCGCTAACCTCATCACCAGAAGCAAACTTCCTCAAGCCCAGAACACACCAAAAGGATCCAGAGCGTGCCATGACAAGAAATGCAAAACCTGCCAACACATCTCCACCACCCCCACTATTACTACACCCCACAACAGAGCCATCATCATCCCAGGATCTTACAGCTGCACCTCCAGAAATGTAATATACCTCATCCAATGCACCAAACGTCCTGATGGAAAATATGTAGGAGAGACCAAACAACTGTGCACCAGAATGAATGCACACCGGAAATCTATCAAAGACAGAAATACCCAGTTACTGGTGGAGGCACATTTCTCACAAGAAAACCACTCTCTCTCCAATCTCTCAGTCCTGATCCCCAAAGGAAACTTACACAACACTTCCCAGAGACGAGCCTATGAACTCCACTTCATCAACCTCCTGGATACTAAAAATCATGGACTAAATATAGACATTGGAGATATGACACATTATAATCTGCCTGACAACTGACTCCCCAGCCCAGCCCCTGGCTTCTTTACTTTTCATTCTATCCAGGAAGAGCACACACCAACTGCTGCAGCTTCCTTAGCCTGACGAAGGGTTTTTGAACCCGAAAGCTTGCTTAATAACTATTCTCCAACTATTTGGGTTGATCTAATAAAAGATATCAGATTCATCCAAGGAACTTTGTCTGCCTATGTCCTTAGACCAACACGGCTACAATCGACACCCCTGTTATCTTAACTGAGACATTCACAAACCCAAGACAGCAAACCTGAAACGAAATCGCTGTAAACTTACAGATACTGGCCCTGCTGTGCATCATCTATATTTAATAATATTAAGAGCTCCTCTAAAGAAGTAATTTTCCTACTAGAAATTTGGCATCTACTTTAGTCATGCTTCTTGATCCTCTATTAAAAGATCAGTTGTGTATATCACTGACAGCTTTATTATTATTTGACAGGGAGTGTCTGAAATTTAAGTGAAAGCACAGCAAGAAGACTGAAAGCAACAGAGACAACATAAATTAAAAATGGGCATCCAGTGAGGCAGACTGGACATCTGTAATGACAGACAGTGCTCAGTGAACCTCATTGCCCCAGAGGATTCTAACAATGCATTTGGGAGAAAGAATCCAGCAGGGTCCTGCTACAGCCAACTGAGTATATGCTGGCAGCTTATTTTGAACCATAAAAGCTGATGAGAAGTAATGCTGAAGTCACCCTTGAGTAGCCTAGACAGCCATTTTGTTCTCATAAGGGTTCTCTTGGATTAATACTCATACTTTTTTGCCAATGACCATGATAATTCAGTGATTAACATTATTGCTTGCCAGTTCTTGACCAGCTCATAAAGCAAGTTGAAAGAATGCTCCATTAACCACACCAAAAGGGAATATGCTTGGAGTCTGTAATTATGAATTACACAGTGGGGGGGAACTGAGCTCCACCTCTCTGAAGGCAACTGGATTTTTCTTTGTTTCTGTGTCTTTCGTATAGTGTCTCCTGCTGTTGCTGTGTTCTGCGCAGTCATCCTAATAAAGCAGAGCAATTCAAAAGCTGTTTTCTAGTCTTTAAGGATTTCCAAACCTTTTACATTTTAATTAGTACTGAAAACCCTAACTCAAATATATAGTTACAGTCTGAAACAAAAAGGATATAACTTGCTATCTTGGAGGTGGGTATTAAACCTGGACAAAAGAGTGAAATATTTTGCTGTGCCCCGCAATCGTGTAAAAATTGCAGTATTTTCACCTTGTGTCTATTTTTTGGTTCTCCTGCACAAGCATTCTTTTCAGTCCTCAGAATAGTCATCCATCTGCCATGACTTGAAAGGCTTAGCCAAGTGAAAGCACTACAGAACCAGGTTAATCTTTTCATGTAT
This sequence comes from Alligator sinensis, assembly GCF_000455745.1. Taxonomy (NCBI): domain Eukaryota; kingdom Metazoa; phylum Chordata; order Crocodylia; family Alligatoridae; genus Alligator; species Alligator sinensis. The sequence continues at coordinate 94,729 of NW_005842929.1, forward strand.
ACAACTGAATCTCCCTGTACCCCACAATGTGGCAAAATATCAAACATCCCCTGAACACAACTAAACAAAGCAATAGTACATGTGACTCTCTTTGAGGGATTTAGTGTACTCTTGCAATCAAAGCAATTGGTTGTAACTTTAAACACTAGCTTTTATTTGTTTAGATTAAATATTTATTAATCCAAACCTAACAAGACTCATATTGACCAAAAAAAATTAAATATTTACCAAAAAAACTAATAATAATAAATCAACCCACTGGCAACAAATTTGTTATCTACTTCACAGCATCTTGAGGAGCAACAGAAGATCAGAAAACAAAAGGCAAACAGAGCCCTGTTTTAAGCTGGTATAACATCAATGAGGTAAATGCAGTTGCTCACACTAGGGCTGAATCTAGCTCTCAGGGGGCATGTCTACACAAGACACTAGCAGTGCAATAGACTAATTCTACTGTGCATTAGTACATCATGGTGAATTAGTCTACTGCGCATTAGCGTCACATGAAAAACCTGCACCAGTGCCACTGCGCAGTAGGAACAATTATGAAGCATTAAACTAGTACCTGTTATTATAGGTACTAAACTTAATGCACCGTAATTACAGCACATTAATGCACATGAAGATATGGCCAGGTTATGGGGTCCAAACCTTTCCTGTTAGCCTGTGATGCCACTAGCACTGAAAACAGTGGCAAAACTCTCATTGGCTTTATTTGGTGGTAGGATCTGGATGTCTAAGGCAAAAACATAAAAAAAACCCAGGCAAATTAAATTCAATAGGCAACATGTCTTAAAGCAAGAATGAGGAACATCATCTCTCTGATTCTTTCTCTCCAGCCTAACAACACCACCCTTTGGGTGTGTCTACATGAGATGCTTTACTGAGCAATAGCATAGTTTACTGTGCAGTAAGTATGCACGTCTACACATGTGCACACTTAGTGTTCGGTAAATGGTGCTACTTGAGAATAAATTTGCTACCTACAAAGACAAGTAGCAAATTTACTTGTGAGTAGTTACCGTGCAGTAATGCACATGTAGAAACTAACAAAGAGAGGATTTGATCCCAGTCAGCCCTGCCACTAGGGGGCCACCCTGAGGCAAGCCGCAGGGTTCTGGGGCTGGGACCCTCTCCTGCCCCAGGGCTGGGCTGGCTGGGGCCCCTATGACGCGGCCCCAGCCTCAGGACCTTAAAAGCCTGCAGGCATTTTGAGCCGTGGGGAAAATGCGAGCAGCCTGAGGCCACTCCAGGCCCCTGTGTCCCCCTGGGCAGGCCACAGGCCAGCTGTGCCAGCTGTTACCTATCAGCTCTGTGTTCTTGGGGAATCCTAGCACAGTACACAGCCTGTCTCAAAGGACTCACCTCTCCTCACCCCACCCCCTCGCCCCCTACCCTGCCTGAACAAGAACTGACTAGAGGAAGGACTTACAAAGGACAATGAAAATGCAGTGGGAGGCACACCTAAATCCCTCCAGACAAGGGTGATAGGAGTGAAGCAACTCCCCTGGTCTCATTTACATTGGAGATGGAACTGGATGACAACTCATTTAAATGGGAGATGGGACAGGAAAGCACCTTCGTTAGTATGCAGGATGGAGAACAGAGATTCCAAAGTAAGGACCGCACTGAACTCTGGGACCAGAGAAGCAGGATGATGGGGGAATCCCTGCTCCAAATGCTAATCAACCAACGTCTACACACACCCAGCTCAGCATTTATCAGACCAATTCTAGCAATGACTCCTTTATTGGTACCCAAAACACTGAATCTGCCTGTCTGTATTGTGAGCTCCTTCAAAGTAATGCCACCCATAGTCAGGAGTGATCAGCTCCTATTATCCAGCATATGAACCATCATTTACCCATAAACAAGCCTAGTGTTCTCCCTTAAGCCATTGTTAGTTCTCTACAAAAACCCCTACCCAAGCTCAAGTTTCTGTCCTGGTGCTTGGATCCAAAACCTGCACCAGTTCCACTCCTTTTCTGCCTGGAATGCCTCCCCTGGTCGTGCTGAGGGCTCTGCCTGTCTATAAGCTCCAACAAACACCTGGGAACTTCAACTGGTTCAAGCTTCGCTGAGTGGAGAGACCCCAACTCTTTCTCTCTCTCTCTGACTCCAGCAACCTGACTTTTGCTTTCTTACTCCAGGCACAGCTTTCTAAACCTGACTTTTGCTGAACAAACTTGACCTCCCCAAATACCTAATTGAAACTATGTAACTTTTATGGTCAAGCTGGTTGCTATACTCTCTCTCTCTGAGCCTCATTTATTCTTCCTTCCCCTTGACCTCCCCATTTGCTCTGCAGCAAGGCTTCTTTTACCTAAGCCAAAGATCCCTGTAATGCCCCAAACTACGGTGGGGTCTGCTTATCAAGGGATTTACTAGAAGGATCACTGTGACAAGAGGTTGGGATGTACTGAGTTTTGTGGTGCATGAGGGTATCAGCTGAAAGTGCTGATCAGACCCAACCTGCTCAGACGTACTCTATTAGTGTGTGTGTATGTGCGTCTAACTGATTAACTGAGTTCAAGGCACATGAGGGTGTCAGCCTATCAATGCTGAATAACCCAGCCTGACTCAGATACACTCTGTTAATCCATATGCTTGTGTCTGATTGCATTTTATTGTTGCCCTGATGAACTGAGTTCAAGGCACATGGGCATATGGGTGCTAGCCTGTCAATGCTGAATAACCCGGCCTGGTTCACACGTGCCCTGTTAATCTGTTTGTGTATGTGCATATATGTGTTTGATTGATTTGGTGGTTGGAGAACCCAGCCCCATTGAAACTGAGTCCTGCAAGATACCTCGATTGTGGGGTGAGGACTTGCAGAAGAGACAGATACAGCTACATATAGAAACACAAGTAACACAAGCAGCACATCGATAGAATTACACAGACCCCAGAAATGTATCCCTAATAAATGAGCACACCCCAAAGTGAAAGGCAAATCTGATAACACAGCCTGCCTGGACCCCAGCACTGCTGCCTGGCACTTCAGTGCCGCACAGCTGCCAGGTCCATGCAGTCCAGGCCTGGAGGGTGCTGCAGGCCTGCCAGCACCCAAGCAGGCAGGCAGGCAGCAGGCAGCTCCTAGATGGCAGAGCCAGCTCCAGCTGCCCTCAGCCAACCCCCAGCAGCTAGCTTGTGGCCTTCAGGTGCTGTAGGGCAATGTCTTGCCATGTAGTTCCCAGTCCCACACAGTGCCCCTGTGCTGGGTAATGCAGGCAGCTGCCCAGGCCCAGCAGCACAGGGACAGCATGCAGAGGCCTGGAGAGCCGGCATGGGAGCCCTGATGGCCTTGTCATCACCCATGCCAGTGCCTGCCACCCAGGGCCCCAACAGGTCACAGGAGGAGACTGGTGACTGTGGGGCAAGGGGGAAGTGCAGTGCCAATTTGCATGGGATGGGCACACAGAGGAACTTATCAATGCCAGCGGAACTCATCACATGCAGAGAAACTCATCAGTGCCAGCAACAATGTCCTCCTTGGCTGCAGGAGGCAGGGATGTGTAGCACAGCCACAGGTAGCCCTCCAAGCAGCAGAGAAGGTTCTGGGGCAGCCTGGGCTTGTCAGTTGGATCCCACGCCAGTTGGGCAGGTGCACCTGGGGTACCATAGGGATCAGCAGCAGCAGGGCATAGTGGGCTGAGCACCCCTTGGTGCACACAAACAGCTCCTCATGCAGCGCCCAGGACACTCGCAGCAGAGGCATGCTTGGGGCACATTGCCACCATGGGAGGGCCTGGCCCTGGGGCACCTCCCTAGAGAGGCCCCCTGAGGGAAGAGCAGGGGCATGAGCAGCTCCCCATCCTGGTCATTTGGCAGCCCCGTGCCCCATAAGCCTGGGTGCTGTGGCTGTTGCGGCAGCACAGGAAACAGGCTGGTCTGCAGGAGAAAAGGTGGGGTATCAGGGTCTGGAGCCATGGCAGCAGGTGCTGCCAGGAGCCTGGCCTGTTCTGCCCTGGGAATGGGCAGTGGCCCACCTGCCCCTACAGAATGAGCAGAGAGAAGAGGTTTGGTCAGCAGCTGCCTGGACCCAGGCCTGCCCACCTGACTTACCATGGTCCCTCGGTACCCATGCATACCCAACCCCCGATCTGAGGCCAGGCAGCACATGGCCCTGGTACAGAGCATCTTATCTGAGAAGTGTTGCAAACTCTCACAAACAGCTTCTTTCTCATGACTCTGCAGGCCCTGCAGCTGCACATGGGGAAGAGGCCACAGTTGGCAGCTGGAATGCAAACTCAGGATCCCCATCACCCATAGCCAGAGCCCTGCAGATGTGCCAATTCCGCAGGAGAAGGACCCAGGACAGCACCCTCCTCCTGGACCATCTGGCAATGGCATGGGAGAACCATCTGGTGGACACATGAGTCTGGTGGGTGGAGGACATGACCCACCAAGACAGGTAGCAGGCAGAGGACGTGGCCCGCGAGGAGGTGCAGGACCAGTACAAGAAGGCACAGGACCAGGCATGCCAAGAGTTCTGGGCACAGCTCCTGGTCCTGGAGTGTGAGTGGGTGGAGGGGCTCTGTTTGTTGGGGAGGGCAGAGAAAGGGGTTCTGTTTGATGTTAAGAGAAGAAAAACTAGTTCTTCTGAGAAATATCTGCAGTAAGCGTGGTGCTGGGAATGGGCAGGGGGGTGGAGGGTCCATGGGTGGCTGTCCAGGTGGGCTACAAAGGGGTGTACAGGAGGAGGTGGACAGCCAACACTTCTCATACCTGGTGCTCTGGCCCCTGGGGACAGATGTATGGTTCTCCCAGGGCCTCAGCAAGGGTGGTGCACCGCTGTCACTGCCACCAGAACTGGTGCTCCTCATTCCAGGCATCCTCCACCCACCGTGCCTCCTCCACTTAGACCTCGCAAAAGAGCTTCCCCTGGGCCTGCATTAGGGCTGGCAGAGCGGAGTTGCAAAAGATGCGGGTATTGTGGGCACTACCCACCCAGCTGGCACTCATGTTTCTGAAGGCACCACAGTGGCCAATGACGGGCAGGAGCACAATGGAGTAAAAGCCCCTCCAGCTACAGTGGGGGTAGTCACTGTGGGGTGGGCAGGTGATGGAGATGTTGGTCCTGTCCCAGGCCCCAATGCACTGGGAAAATCCCATGACATGGAACCCAGCCACCACTGCCAGGGAGTCGTGCACCTGGAACACCATGTGCCCCAGCATGTCCTGCAGGGCACCACACACCTCCAGTGTGGCCTTCCCAGCAGTGGCCTGGCCCACCTCAAAGAGATGGCCCATATAGCAGAGGTCAGCAGG
>NW_005842929.1:100030-103726 GCF_000455745.1 Alligator sinensis
TTAAGCAGGGTGAGGACTAGCCAGGTGTCTGCAAGGAGGGGCAACCACATGGTGGTAAGAGCCATATGGCCAGAGCTGCTCCAGGTGTCCCAGAAGGTGGCCCAAGTTATCCAGAATGCCTCCAGCCACTGTTCATCATTCCAAGTCTGCTAGATAATGTGCAGCCACCAGTTCTGGTTGACCCAGTGGGCCCAGAGGCAGCTGGAGACCCAAGAGAGCAAGGGCAGCCCTGGAAGTGGCATCCAGCAGCCCATCGTCAACATCCCTGCTGGGGTGTGTCAAGCTCCAGATGACAGATGCACAGCAGCAGCCCTGGTCACTGCATGTAGGGGAGCCATAAGGGCCCAGATGGCCATGGGCAGCTGGCAGTCAGCACAGTGGGCCAGCAGGGCCAGAATGGTGGCCAGCAGGAGCCCAGGGTATTGGTCACTGCTGTCAGGGGCACGGGCAGGGGCTGGAGCAGTCATGGCACAGGAAGGCAGAGGCAGCAAAGAGAGAGCTGCTGCATGCTGCTCCTACACTGTGCATGCCAGAGAAGTGGATGGCCATGGAGCAGACAGCAGAGAGTAGAGATCCCTTTTCAAGATGGTTGTCAGCTGCTGGCAGCTGCCACTGGAACCTTGAGCTCCCCCCGGTGGCAGCAGGGGCTCATTGCAGGGCCACAGGAAGTAGCACCAGTTTGACGCTAAGAGCAGCAAATCTCCTGCCATGTCCCTGCATGTGTAGACACCTAGCCAGGAGCATTTACTTGCAAATAAACTAATCTTAGATCAAATGCATGTGTAGACGTGCCCTTTGAGTAAAGGGCCACGGTTTTGTTCTGTGTTTGTACAGTACCTAGCAGTAGCTAGCACAGTGGAGACTTTACCCATGGCAGGGGCTCCATAAAGCTATTGCAATGTAAATAAAAAATAACAGTTAGTGCAGAGGAATTAAACAGTCTAATCACCATTATCCATACTCTGAAGTACATCCTTACTGAAACACCTTCCTCATTCACCTGTTATGGTTCAGACACTGCAGCTTTGACAGTTAGTCTATCTACACCCCTTCTTAGAAGTGCAGGAAGATCACCTGCAAGACAGTGGACATGTCTACACAGGGAATTAATGCAGCTGAAAATGCAGTAATTTACTCTACCATCAGATAGTACTTGTGTCTGAGGGGACTATCCTATGCTTGAGTAAATTAATCTACTTGCACATGTAGAAGGTGACACTTTACTGTGCAGTAAATTATTCTGCTGCTCAGTAAAGTGCATGTGTAGATGCGCCCAGTTCTAATAAGAACTTTACATACGCACAACTGTAGGGATACCAGATCTGAGTGTAGACTATAAAAACTTAAATGTGATTTGCCAAACAGCTACACTCATAAGAATTGTATTTAAGTAATTGATAGGTATTATAGCCTTGACTACCTTAGGTAAGATGCCTGCTTCAGAATAATGGGCTAAAGCCTTAGCTGGAATACACAGGGGTAGATCCAGCCTAGTATACATATAAGGTACTCAACCTTTTTTGACTTGAGGCACCCTCCGTAGGATTCAAGGAAGCCCTCATTGGACTCAAGGCACCCCTCCATAACATTTGTGAAATGGATGACTCCAGTTTTTAAAAAATAATTTATATATTACAGAGCTTACCTCCTTACACAGGGGCTGGGCAATAAGGGTGGGAGATTACCCAAACAGGGACAAGCCTAAACCTGGCTTATTTGCTTAGTTTATTTGCTTATCTCCTCACACCTCACAGCACCCTTTGAAGTATATGGCTGCACCTCAGGGTGCAAATGAGAATCACTGCTCCCCTGCTAGTCTTCTCCTGCTGTTGAACTGCCTTGAGACATTCAGTCAGTCTGGTAGTATGACTGTTCAAACAGGCAATTCAAACAGGAGTGCCAGTCAACTAACCAGGGCCCAGATTCCAAAAGGTATTTGAGATGTCTCACATACCACCAAAATCAGTGGGAAGCCAGGTCCCTATGCAAGACACCTAAAATACCTTAATAGATCCAGCCCCAGACCAGAGTAGTCTAAAAAAGCATTCATTTACACCAGTCCATTTTGAACAGCTCCAAAGGGAACAAAATGCAATCATAGCAGCCCCTACCTGCAACAGTGGTGAGCATCACTGCTTTCCAAGCAGCAGATCTGGGTTCAATTCCTGGCCAGCACACTTGTGCTCCCCTTTCTGCTTACCTTCCCCCTTTGCTTCTCTTCTGGGTCCCCCAAGGCTCGGTCCTTGGGCCAGTGCTATTCAATATCTTCATCAGCAACCTGGATGAGGGCATGGAAAGCACTCTGTCCAAATTCAGATGACGCCAAACTATGAGAAGCAAACACACTGATGGGAAGAAATCGAATCCAGGCAGACCTGGACAGGTTAGAGAAGTGGGCAGAGAACAAAAGGATGAAGTTCAACAACGACAAGTCCAAGGTGCTGCACCTAGGGAGAGGGAATCACCAGCACACCTATAGGCTGGGGGATGACTTTCTCAGCAGGGCAGCAGCAGAAAGAGATCTCAGAGTCATTGTCAACTCCAAGATGAATATGAGTCATCAATGTGACAAAGTAATTAGCAGAGCTAACCGCACTTTGTCATGCATTAATAGGTGCATCACGAACAGGGAGGTGATGCTCCCCCTCTATGCAGCACTGGTCACACTGCAGCTAGAGTACTGCATCCAGTTCTGGGCACAGCAATTCAAGAAGGATGTGGACAACCTTGAGAGGGTCCAGAGGGCCACTTGTATGGTTAGAGGCCTGCAGGAAAGGCTTTATGAGGAAAGCCTGAGAGACCTGGTCCTTTTCAGCCTCCACAACAGAAGGCTGAGGGGGGATCTTCTTGCAGTGTACAAATTTACCGGTGGGGGACAGCAGGGACTAGGAGATGCTGTGTACCAGAACACCACTTGAAATAACCAGAAACAATGGCCACAAGCTGATAGAGAGTAGATTTAGGTTGGACACCAGAAAGAACTTCTTCACGGTTAGGGTTGCCAGAATCTGGAATGGGCTTCCAAGGGAGATGGTGCTCTCCCCTGCCTTTGGGTTCTTCAAGAAGAGACTGGACAAGCACCTGGCTGGGGTCACACAACCCCAGCACTTTTTCCTGCCACTGGCAGGGGGTCGGACTCCTTACCTCAGGAGCACACCAGATTCTGGAAGGGCTGCAGTATGCTCTTGAGGCTGGGAGCAGCCATACATTCAATGTAAGCATGAGGGGAAACAGCCACAATGTCATTACACATATTTTATATGATAACTTTGTGTTTTATTCCCTATTTTAACTGCCATGTGGCCAGGTTACTACTTAAGACATGATTAACTGGTTAATCATATCTTAAGTGTAACATCTGCCAGGGGCCTTATAGATTAACAAAAGTAGATATATACAATATCTGGAAGGACGTGGGCAGTGGGGTCCTGCAGGGCTCGGTCCTCGGGCCCGCCCTGTTCAACATCTTCATCAGTGATTTGGATGAGGGGGTGCAAAGCACCCTGTTCAAATTTGCTGATGACACCAAGATGTGGGGGGATGTGGGCACAATAGAAGGGAGCAACAGGCTACAGTCGGACCTTGACAGGTTACAAGGATGGGCGGAGGAGAACAGGATGGGGTTCAACACAGACAAGTGCAAGGTGATGCACCTGGGGAGGAACAACCAGCACCATACCTACAGGCTGGGGAACT
>NW_005842929.1:104080-105636 GCF_000455745.1 Alligator sinensis
CTACTTCACGGTCAGGGCGGCTAGGGTCTGGAACCAGCTTCCAAGTGAGGTGGTGCAGGCTCCCACCCTGGGGGGTTTTAAGACTAGGTTAGATGACCATCTTGCTGGGGTCGTTTGACCCCCAGTACTCTTCCCTGCCATGGCAGGGGGTCGGACTAGATGATCTTCCCAGGTCCCTTCCGACCCTAGAAACTATGAAACTATGAAACTATATATTAGGGGTGCACCAATAGAGATTTTGGGGACCAATACCAATAGCTGATATATAAGGAGGCATATCGACCAATACTGATCTGATATCCTATATAGCTGCCTCCAAGTGGTACATCTGTTCTGGTGGAAGGGGAGGGGTGTGGGGGCAGATCAATGCCCACCGTGGTGAGGGAGGGAGAGGGCAGGCGCAGACACTGCCCAGGGAGGGAAAGGGGTGCAGGACAGAGGCGCAGCTCATGGGGCAGGGAGGGCAGCTCCCAACACTGCTTGCATCCTGGGAGGGCAGCGGGGCACGCGTGCCCCCTGGATCTGCGCAGGGCAGGTGGGGGGAGGCTAGAGATGGCACTGCGTGGGGCTATTCTCAGTGGGGGCTGGGCTCAGAGTGGACATCAGCAGCACTGGGAGGGGCTGCAGCCACCCCAAATTTCACTGCAGCTCCACTCCCAGTGCCGCTGCTGCCACCAGCTGCCTGGCACAGCCTCAGTTCTTCCCAGTGCATGGGTGGAGGTGGGACATGGAGCTGGGCTGTGCCTCCTCCCAGCGCCATGCTCTGAGCCCAGCCCCAGCCGAGAATAGCCCTATGCAGCACCAGCTCCATCCCACCACACCCAGATCTGGGGGGCACACCCCCACCCTACCGGGGTGCAAGCAGTGGCAGGAGCTGCCCCCCCTCACCAGCTGCACCTCCGTCCTCGTCTGCCCCGTCCTCCACCCCTGCAGCACCTGCCCCTGCCCCCTCCTTCCCTCACCACAGGGGGTGTTGATCTGCCCCCCACCACACCCCTTCCCTCCCCACTCCCCTTCCGGCTTACCAGCTAGAAGAAGCTCTACGCACTGACAGCTCTGCTCTGTGCTGCACTGCAGCTGCGTGCAGCACAGGCATTTATGGTGGGAGAGGCGCTGGGGTTCTCGAGGGCAGGAGAACTCAGTGCCCAAGATGAGTGGTCATTCCTTAAGGAGATGATACTCAGGGCCCAAGGGGTGATGATCCCAACAAGAAGCAAGGGGGGCAAGAGTGCCCAAAAGCCTCCCTGGCTCACCAAGGATGTCCGGGAATGCCTAGTTGCCAAAAAGGCGGCATACACCCGGTGGAAGCAGGGGGCGATCTCCAAAGACGAGTATACCTCCACTGCTCGGGGCTGTAGGGGGGCTGTTAGGAAAGCTAAGGCGGACATAGAGCTAGGACTAGCGTCCAAGATCAAAGATAATAAAAAGTCCTTTTTCAAATATATAGGGAGGATGAAGAAGGCGCCCGGAAATGTGGGGCCCCTGCAAGATACGCTGGGCAATCTGGTGGCTGCGCCAGAGGAGAAGGCAGACATCTTTAACAAATTCTTCACCTC
>NW_005842929.1:108053-108555 GCF_000455745.1 Alligator sinensis
GTGGCCAAAATCTGGAACCAGCTTCCCAGGGAAGTGGTCCTCGCCCCTACCTTGGGCAAATTGAAGAGGAGGTTGGATGATCACCTGTCTGGGATCTTGTGAACCCAGCATTCGGAATAATGGCCACAAATTGTTAGAGAGTAGGTTTAGATTAGACATCCGTAAAAACTACTTCACAGTCAGGGTGGCTAGGATTTGGAACCAACTTCCAAGGGAAGTGGTGCTGGCTCATACCCTGGGGGTCTTTAAGAAGCAGCTTGATGCCTACCTGGCTGGGGTCATTTGAGCCCAGTTTTCTTCCTGCCCAGGCAGGGGGTCGGACTTAAAGATCTACAAGGTCCCTCCCAACCCTACTTCTATGATTCTATGATTCTATGATCAGCCAAATTATCAGCCTCATTGGATTGATATCCAATACAGCAAATTTTCTTTTTATCAGTACCAATATGATATCAGAACAATGTATCGGTGCACCTTTAATATATATATATATATATATATT
>NW_005842929.1:108622-123737 GCF_000455745.1 Alligator sinensis
CCCTGCCCCCCCCCCTCCCCCCCACTGCTGCTTTGGGTCTGGCCACACTCTACCCCCTCCCCCCGCAGCTTTAGATCCAGTCCCACTCCCCCCTCTCCCCGTGCTGCTTCAGGTCTGACCCCACTCCCCCTCCCACACCTTCAGGTCCGACCCTGCTCCCCCACTCTCCCTGCCACTTTGGGTCCAGCCCCACTCCCCACTCGCTGCTCTGGGTTCACCTGGCCTGCATCCACCTGCCTCCCCACTCCCCTCGCTCCCTGCCCACCACCTCCCCCTCCCTGCCGGCTGTTCTGGGGAGCATCCTGGCCAGGCAATGTGGGGGGTGCCACCACTATGATCTCCCCTTTTTTGCCCTCAGGCAGAGAGGCAGGGGGGAGGCCTCGCTGCTCGGGCTGCCAGGGCATGTTCGCCATCGCCACAAACTTCCCCAGCAGTGGCATAAACTTGGGCTTACAGAGCCCAGGCCATGCAGCCAATCACTGCCTGTCCTCTCAGCGGTGCATGCGCACTTGGCCAAAACCATTGCGGACAGACAAACAGACAGACAGACAGACTAAGCCTTTTATTATATTAGAAGAGAGAGAGAGAGAGCGAGCATAAGATTTCATGGGCTGAAGCTCACTTCATCAGATGCTGCCACTTCACCAAAGCCAGTATGTTGGCTCTGTGCCATGGGAGGATTTCTTTATCAGAAGGTTAAATCAGCCAAGTATACTAAGCTAGTGTATTTACAGTAAGGTTACCCAGTATCTCTCTTTTTATTAAAGTGCCCTACTTTTCTATTTATGAATCCTGCTGTGGGCTGTAGAGTTTACTATCATCTGAACCCCTCATGAGATTACTTACTAATATTATAAAAATAGGCAAGAGAGGCTTTGTGAATATACAATTTAAGCAAATCTACGCACTGTATTACTGCAGTGATCAAAATAGCTGTGGCACAAGAACACTTATTTCATTAATTTCAACTACAGATAAGTATTCACTTACCCAAATGAAAGGCAGATACCATACATTTGTCATATTCCATTACCATAATAGTTCTTCTCCTATCAAATATTTCCTTTAGGCCACATATATTCATTACACAGCATGATGGGTATTTTGTAGAATGCTTCACTTTAGCTACAAAGGCACAAAGTGCTGGAGTTCCAGAAAAGCCTGCATGCTGTGCAAAATATTATTTCCAATTTTAGAAGCACTGGAGCTGAAAAATCTATTCAAGCAAACTACAAAGTCATCCTGTTCAAGAAGATGTTCTCTTAGAAGTTAGTGATTTATTTTTTATGAGTTTGTGAAGACTTTGTAAAGAGCAGCTTAAAAAAAAGTTTTACTCCCCTGGAGAAGGTAATTTTAAATGTATCAAACACCTTGCAGAATGCACTTATTAGAAGAAGCAGCACTAATATTTAACAATAGCACCAATATTTAACATGTTCAAAACATAAATACATTAATGAATATATAATTTTCTTTGTTTGACTGTGTTCTAACCTGTGCAATTAACAACTGGGCCCTGATGGCTTGATTGCAATCTAGAGAGACAGAAAAAAGGCAACAAACAATGAAATTCTGCAACAAAAAATATGCCACATTTCCAAATCCTCTCCCTTGAATAAAGCCCCAGGAGCATATTGGAAGCATCAAGTGGGTAAGATTATTCAGTGGACACATCTAAATCAAGTACTAAACAAATGTGCAGTAACCAGAGCTACTGTTATGTCAGCAAATGACTTTTTAGTGACACTACTGCACAGTAGCCTAACAATACTGTGCAGTAGCATATTAGCACTTTGTGCTGTGATGCACTACTGCACAATATTATTCAGCTACTGCACAGTGTGTAAGGATTAGAGAATCTGGTCTCTAATGAACTGAACTTGTGAAGTCTGACACAGGAGCGCTAGTAAGAGACTGCCCATTGCCATCACCTGACCTAGGTCAGAGATATAATAGTTAATAGTCCATTCCCATGGCAGAGGTCAGTATTGCACAAACTTCATTGGTTGCTACGGCGCACAAAAATGGTCGACATAGGCAGAGAAATCTCTCCTTAGGATATACGACGTTAGCAAAACCTCTCTGAAAATACCACCGAAGTGCATGGAGAATAGTTCTAAGATTTGCCCTTCAGTTTCCCTGTCCCTGTGTAACAGAGCTAGCCTTAAAGGCCTATGCCCTTTACCCCAATACTACTTTGTCTCGCACTCTATGCAAGTCGCTGACTTAAACGAAGTTGCACAGGGTATAACTGCACAATCTGGCCATTTGTTTTCACATTCTCCCCTTTGTGTGAGTTTTTCCTTGCTCAAAGGGTTTCTAAGACACCTGGGCTTCAGCTTATTCACTTTTTCATGAATTGTTGTGCTTTCCTACCTTCAAATAGTTCAAGTGTGCCTCCTTCCTGTCTCTTTAATTCCAGCCTGGTAAATCCACTTCCACCTCAGAGTTTTCTGCAAAGCCATCAAGCACTTAGATGAGTCATTCAGTACATACATTTTAACCTAGTCAATCAGCCTTGTCATTGCATTTACTTTAGATTCTTGCACTTTACTGAGCAGAGCAATTTGCTGAAGCAAAAATCTGGGGTAAACTTCCACAGCAGTGAACAGTCAGACAACTACAGAGCTCCCATTGACACTGATGAGTCTTGAGGCAAAGTTCCATGCACCAGTTTGAATAAGCCTTGCCTATTTCTTTTGGATACATTCTATGTTTCTGCCTTTTACTAGTGGTTAATGAAGTTACCATTTCCATTTGCACAGAGGTTCATGTGTCCTCACTGTGACTGACCTCTCTTTTTTTTCATAGGGCAGCTGGAAGGGAACTCCAGAAGTCATCTAGTCTGACCCCCTGCCTGAGACAGGATCATCCCTATTCAAAACATCCTATACAAAGCCATTATCTAACCTATTAGCAAAACTATACAGTCAACCCTAACAAAAGTGTAGGACATAACACCCTAACCTGACATAGGTAAAACAGGGGGACCATAGCAGCCCACATCCTGCTGTTGCAAAGTTGTTCAAAAATGCCCAAAAGGAAAAAGGGCAGGGTAGCAGAGAAAAAAAAATTAATTGTTATGGAGATGTTGAATACTCATCATTATGGAGATGTTGAATTCTTCAGTCTTGAACAATGACCATTGGAGATGTGGAGAACTGAGCTAGAGTCAATTTATATTAAAGAAGACTGCATGTCTATACTGCTCCTAGATGTTAACACTGTGAGAAATCTTGTGTAAGATCTCATGAGCAGATCCTCTCTGAAAATTAGATGCAGTGTATAAAGAACCAAGAGAAAGTCCATCATTCTATTAAATTGAGCTTCAATTTCCCCAGTATCTAGGCACAACGCAGAACCAACTACTGTTTCTATATTTTCCCCTGAACTGTTGCTTGTGCTAGGAATGGCCCATCTCTAGTCATCTGCTGGTCCATGGGTCATTTTGACAAGTCAGAGCAAGGTGTCTTCCAGGTGTCTTGAATTGCTGTAAAAAACTACAAAGCAATATGCAGGTGACACTTCCAACTTCCTCACCTGGATGTAGACAGATGGAAGGCACACCTGCCACAGTGCACAGCTTAATTTCCTGGTGGCATTATTTTGTATATACATACAAGAGATGTTTTCTTCTTCATTGACTCTTTAATTAACTGATTGTCAGATATCTATATCAGCATCGCCTGCATTAGGCCTGCCATTATTACACAATACAATAGGCATCTTGTGGAATTTCGGAAATACTGCAGCCAAGAATTGATGGGCTGTACAGATTCTGATCTCCTAAAAACACCACAATAATCTGGGCCAAGAAGTCACAATATCTGAGGGGAGGGCAAGGGAGCAACATGCAGACTGAACCAACTGCAGACCTCAGAGCGATTCAAATCAAAAACATTAATCTGCTCAGATACAACAACCACATCCCTGGGAAAATTAAAGCCATGCAAAGCAGAAAAATTGCCCAATCAGTTTTCATAATTCAATATACTGACTACCGTGAGTAGGAGGAAGGAGAGGACCTAGGCTGCCGGGATATTTTTTGTGATTCCAAAAAAGGGCCACTTTGCCACACTGCACTTTTTTTGCCAATGACCTTCAGGACTGCATGTCTTCAAACTCTGAGCAGAGGGTCTTATAAGTCACAAAGCTTATAATTGTGAGGTCTTTTGGGTAGCAGATGCTGGCCAACCTGCAGCGCACGTGCCATAAGTGGCGCAGGTACACAATCATCAGAAAGGAAGCAGGAAACACAGTAGCAAATTGGGCAGGGAACAGAAAGCAGAGCCACAGATCAGGCAGGTGAAAGGGATCAAAGTGGCATTGGAGGAGGGTTCAAGGCTTAATTTGTGACATGCCTGCCATGTTTTATTGTGGAAAAGCTACTTCATCACCCTCCTCTTCACAGCTCCCTACTGGGTCCACTTTCTCTATCACAGCCAAGGTAAGCTGCTTTCCTTCACTTTCAGCACTCTTCATGGCTTATCCCTTCCCTAATTATCATTTAGTACTTGCTATTGAGAGATCACTTCCTGCTCATAAAGCCAGCCTCCACCACCTGCATGGTAATTTTCAAACTAGCACCTTAATGTTTTCTCCCATATACCCCTCACACTTGAGAGAAGCCCTTCTCTAAACATCAGAAAAGTCACTTTATGGTTCTCCTTCAGTTTCTTCTTTACCTCTCTCACTTACCACAATGCCTACAAAAAACTGACAACAGCTGGGCTGTTGTAGGTCTGACACTACTGTTCATCATCTTGATTAATACAGCTTCATTGTGTCCTTGGGCCCACTGTCTGTCTACATCTGCTTGTTGTTTCTTCTCTTAGCTTGTAAGTTTTTTACAGCAGGGACCATTATTTATTCTGTTATATAATTTCCTTCTTTCCTTCAGCACTCCTTCAACATATGAGAATGATTGTCTTCCATGATTGTCTTATTTGTGTGTCCAGAGATGGCTGTTGAGATTTATCTTGGATCAACAGTCTCTACTGCAGCTCAGACATGCGTTTCTGTGTGGGGTGGGTGGTGCTGGATTCTTGATTTGGTATGCAACGTGCTGCTTCTGCCACTCCTGCTTTTCCATCTACTGTTGTTGATGTGAAATTTCAAAGTACTGAGATCCCTGCAGCAGACTCTTCCTCCATTTGGGGTGGTCCTGGGCAGTAGTCTCCCATGAATTGACAATGATGTTGCATTTTTTCAAACTGGCCTTGGGGATATCCCTGAAGTGCTTTCTCTGCCCTCCTCTTGAGCATACCCTTTGGCTGAGCTGGGAAAATAAAACTTGCATCAGGAGTCTAGAGTCGGACATCCAAATGATGTGGCCGGCCCAACAAAATTGATGTTGGGTAATCATTGCCTTGATATATGTGGTTTTTCCTTCCAGGAGGACTATAACGCATCTGTCTTCCCACTGGATTCAGAGGATCTTTCGCAGGCAGCATTGATGGTACTTCTCCAACAACTTTAGGTGTCTCCTGTACATTGTCTATGTCTCAGCTCCATACAGCAAGGTGGAGATCATGACTGCTTAATAAACCATGAGCTTGGTTTTGGATCTGATGTTGTGATCTTTGAACACCCATTTCTTCCGGCTTCCAAAGGCTGCACTTGCACATTGGAGGCAATGTTGGATTTCTTCATCAATGTCAGCCTTCTGCAAGAGATGGCTTCCAAGGTATGGAAAATACTCACCATTCTCCAAAGTCTCACCATGGATCTGGATTAACAGAACTGAGGACTGTTCATTAGGGGCTTGTTGGTGGATAAACTTAGTCTTCTGAATGTTAAGCATCAGTTCCATTTTCTCGTATGCCTTGGTAAAGACATTGATGATTTCCTGAAGGTCTGCTTCTGAGTGAGCACACACACCAGTATTTTCAGCATACCGGAGGTCAATGAT
Organism: Alligator sinensis; assembly: GCF_000455745.1. Classification (NCBI taxonomy): domain Eukaryota; kingdom Metazoa; phylum Chordata; order Crocodylia; family Alligatoridae; genus Alligator; species Alligator sinensis. The sequence continues at coordinate 114,534 of NW_005842929.1, forward strand.
TGAGGTCTGAGTGGTCTTGGTTTTCGCTCGGAGTCAGCTGAAGTTTAACAGCTTATGATCCACTTGGCAGGTTAGCTCCAGTCCAGTTGCAAGCTTGTTGGTGGTCAGATGTAGTATCATGGCAAGGAATATTGAGTAGAGTATTGGAGCAATGATGCTTACCTCCTATTTTAACCTCAAAGGAATCTGTGACAGATCCAGTACTGGGAACCACCACCCATATGCCATTATGGAACAGGCAGAGAATGGTGACAAATTTCAGTGGGAATCCATATTTCAGAAGGATCCTCCACAACACTTCTCGATTGACAGAGTTAAAAGCTTTTGTGAAGTCAAAGGCCCTGTAGAGAGGCTAATGTTTTTCCCAGCATTTCTCTTGCAGCTGGTGAGCTGTGAAGATCATATCAGTTGTGCTTCTTGATGCCCTAAATCCACACTGAGATTCTCAGAGGAGCTCTTTGGCAAGTGGAAGGAAATGGTTCAGGAGGGTTCTCACATTGATCTTTCCTGTGTTGGTGCAAGGCAATCTCTCTGTAATTTCCACAGTCAGACTTGTCTCCTTTCTTGAAGATTGTCACAGTCATGGAGTCTCTGAGATCATCTGGGATTTCCTCATAATTTCAGATCCTTAACATGAGGGCATGGGGCTATGATGTGAGCTCCTTTCCCCCCTGCTTGAAGATTCCCACAGGGATTCCATCCTCTCCAGGTACCTTGTCGTTCTTCACCTGCTTCATGGCTTTCATCACCTCATCAAGGGTTGGAGGGATTCTGAGATCATCTCTGACTGGGTGTTGTGGGATGGAGTCGAGAACACTCTCATCACCAACAGAGTCTCAATTAAGAAGGTCTTCAAAATACTCTTTCCAATGGGCATTGATAGCTCCCCTTCCTTGATCAGGTCTCCTCCATCCTTAGGTCTCAAAAGGGTTGGTCCCTGAGTGCTTGAACCATAGATGGCTTTGGTGGAACTGAAGAAACTGCGTGGGTATCAGCAAGATATTGAATCTCCTTAGCCTTGTCTTGCCACCATTTTTTCTTCATATTGCAGGTCCTTCTTTAGACCTCTGCCATGGCTTGTTGGAGATTCAATTTCTCTTGCTTGGAGTTGGTCTCATTTTGCCAAGCACAAAGGTTTTGTGCTTGCAATCAATCATCTCTTGGATCTCCCAGTCATTCTCATCAAACCAGTCTTGTTGTTTCCTGGTAGAGAATCCAGGTGTCTCTTCACAGGTGCTGATGACAGTGGCCTTGAGGGCACCCCAGATGCTGTGGATATTCTCTCATTGTTGTTAATTGGAATTCACCAGTTTTTCATTGAGGCACTGGTGGACGAGGTCTTGTTTGCATGGGTTCTTGCATCCTTCAACATTGATCTTCTGTTAGCATTGCTTCTGCTGCAGCTATCACTTGGGAGCCAGTTTGAGTGATATAATTGACCAGATGAGCTGGTGATCAGCAGGGATCCAGGTTTTCTGTTTCCCATGGAAAAACAGAAAACCATGGATTTCCTGGTTTTATCAGAGAAAACAAAGATTTTCTCTTTTAGCAGAGAAATGCACAGATTTCCACCTTTTGCAAAGACCTCTGCGGGCTGGCTGAGTTCCAGCCTGCAAGAGCTGTTTGCAAAAAGGGTGGGAAAGCCCCAACCCTGCTTGAAGGGTTAGGGGGAGGGGGAGACAGGGGAGAAGGGTGAAGCCTGTGGCTTTTAGTCCTAGCAAGGCCTAGGTCAAGCTCACTTTCTTCCTGGAGCCTGTGAACTGGTAAGTGGGGCTTTCAGGGGGCTGGGGGGTTGCGGGGCAGGGCTGAGGTGGAAGCTGGCTGGGGGCTGAGGGAGCAGGGAGGTGTTGGGAAAATACATGGAGTGCCTGCCTGGCACCTCCATGTGCGGCTTCCCTTAAAGGCTGTTCGAGACCCTTAGGTTTCACATGCTCCCAGCCAGGCACTCCAGCCGCAAGCAGGGAAGTGTTGGGGAAATATATGGAGTGCCTGGCTGGCTCCACATCTCCCTGCTCATGGCCAGAGTGCCCAGCCGGGGGCAGGTGAAACTGAAGCGGCTCTAGCAGCCCTTATGGGAAGCCACACATGGAGGTGCCAGCTGGGAGCAGGGAGATGTGGAGCTAGCCAGGCACTAAGGGAGCAAGGGGGACCCACGCCCCCAGATCTGTACGGGGAGAAGGCTGGGGGCTTGAGCTCCCTCCCTGCTTCCCTCTGAAGGGGCCGCAGTAGCCCCACAGGCAAGACCTGACATGGCTGGGAACAGCGGGGCTGCGCTGGGATCTCCTTGCCCTACCACTGTGATTCCTGCACCTGCCACTGCTCTGAGTGGTGCAGCCCCATGCCGCTTCCCTCAGTGCAGCCCCACATGTAGGACGTGCATCACTGAGGCAGTGCTGAGTAAGCAGCCACTAAGAGATCACTGCGTGGCTCCTCTGTCCCTAGCTATGCTGAGTCATGTGAAGGGAGCAGGGATCTGCTGTCCTGCTCCCCTCCCCACAACCCAGTGCAGCTGAGGACAGAGGAGCCATGCAGGGATCTCCTAGTGGCTGCTCACTCTGCTCTGCCCCAGCAATGCACCTGCTGCACTGAGGGAAGCGATGCAGGGATCCGCCACTTAGAGCAGCAGCAGGCATAGGAAGTGCAGCAGGGAGTAAAAAGATCCCAGCATGGCCCCGCTGTTCTCAGCCATGTCAGGTCTTGCCTGCAGAGCTACAGCAGCCCCATGGGAGGGAAGCAGGGAGAGAATTCAAGCCCACAGCCTGCCCCCCTACAGATCTGGGCAGGGGGGCTGTTATGGGGCAAAGAGGGGCACCAGCAGGACTGGGGAGGCTGTGGGGGGAAATGAGAGGCACCAGCAGGGCCGGGGGGGCTGTGGGGAGGCCTTTAATTTTAATAATGGATTTTGGGGGTTTTATCAGAGAATTTGCATTTTTTTATCATGGAAAACCAGGATCCCTGGTGGTCAGGCCAGCAATCATCAGCTCCTAGTGTAGCTCAGGTGATGTGGACATCTTTATGACCCCAGGCGTGGACAATGATATTGTCAATCAGATGCCAATGCTTAGATCATGGGTGTTTTCATGATGTCTTCTGCCTGTTTTTCTGGCAGAACACGGTGTTGGTGATGATGAGTCTGTTTTCCCGGCATTTGGTCAAGAGGAGAATGCCATTGGAATTGACCTTTCCTACTCCTTCCTTGCTGATGGTTCCATCCCAGAATAGAGCCCCTTCCAATTCTGGCACTGAAATCACCAAGAAGAATAAGTCTGTCTCCCTCCAGAATTTCAGAAAGGACTTGATCAAGGTTAGCACGGAATTCCTCCTTGGTTTCATCGGCAGTGTCAGAAGTCAGGATATACACATTGATGACAGTGGCATATTGGCTCCCTGCCAATTTAAGATGGAAAGTCATGAGGCACTCATTAATTCTGATAGGGAACTCAATGAGTAAGTTTATGAGTTCATTCTTAATGGCAAAATCAACTCTGTGAAGTTGGCATTCTCTTTCCTGTTTAGCCTTCCAGAAGAAGATATGCCCACCTCCATGCTCTTTGAGCTATCCATCTCCCATTCGCCAGGTCTTGCTCAGTGTAGCTACATTGATGTTGTGTTGCCTGAGTTCTCAGGCCATGATTGCAGTGCAGCACTCTGGGTGTTCAAGATTAGGTTTGTCCTTGAAGGTCCTGATGTTCCAGCTCCCCAAAATGCTGGTGTGTCTATACTGGTATTTTTGACTGCAGTAAAGGTGATCCCACTGGATGTGGTTATCCAGTCAGGAAGTAATACAGAATACCGTATTAGACAAGCTATGTTTAGGACACCTCTTCTAACCCCCTTCCCATATGGGGTGAGCAGAGCAGATCCTGAAGTGGGCTGCTCAGTCACAGTTACAGCTACTGAATTGCACTCCTGTCTCCATTCTTCCTTAATAGCTAGTCAACTAAAGCCTGAACAAAACAGGGAAGAAGGGACCATCACATTACAATTGCTAACTGTGAGGATCCTATTTTTGGATGTCCAGGTGCGAAACTTGTTTTTTGCAAGCTTTTGACCAGTCCGGAGGTTACACTGTAATCAAGTAGGATGGGTTTTGATTGATTGAAGATGGATCTTGATTGACTGAACAGAATACCTTGGGGTATTGATGGCAGGACACAGTACTTTGGGTAGCTGTTTTAACAATGGGACAGAATTTACATTTACAATAGTTCTCATGATGATGGTCTATGGAGGCATTTGCCAAACCTCAGACAGACATTGAATGCCTGTTCTGAGAAATATGCCTTAATCAAGGGGGAATGTCTCAACAAGGATGTAGTCACATAGGCATTCATGAATGATTTAGCATAATAAAACATTGGGTACTTTTGCAACTAGCACAGAAAATGAAATCAATTGGGATAGCTTTATTTTGTACGGTCCCAGTTACAATCTTGCATTCTTGTGCAAGATGCACTGTTATTTCACATTTTAATTTGGTCATTTAGATGTCATGTGTAGGCATTTAAATTTCATGTGTAGGTCCAGCCAAACTTTCACAGCCATCAAAGGTCATTCCAGTATCCACCACCTGTGGATATGCTTGGTAGCAGTACAGGTCTGGCCCACAGGTATTTATACAGTATCTAGCTCAATGAAGCCTGGGACCATAACCAAAACTCCTAACAACTATGATAACATAAATGATAAACAAGCACAGGGCTTGATTGTTGCAGATGCTGCATGAACTCACTGATAGCATTCAGAGTTTCAAATGCTTCATGCTTCTGAAAATTATGCTTACATCCCAATCGTTTTCCATCTTCCAAACAAAGTATTGATTCTTAAGGCAGTTATGGGAAGTTGTAAATGTCTTATGCTCACTGCAAGTGGCAAAACCAAATGCTGCCCCACTTTTAAACACTACTCCTTTTAAGTTAGATCCTGCACAACCAGAATTTCAAGGAGCTGCACAGTAATTTGGAACCCTTGGAACCTGGTAAAGCGTGCAAATTCTGCAAAATCCAGCAAAATTGAAATGGTAGAAAAATACATTCATCTTGTCTCATTCTAGAAGCTACATTTAGAAAATACATAATTGTTTTGCTTTTATGCTCAGTGTAGAATCCACAGAGAATGTTAGAGTTTAATTTGGATTCATATCAGGAATTAAGTTTATAGATAAGATTCAGTAATATACCATTGGCTTCAAAGTAATAAAATCTAGCATTCTAATTTTTTTTCTGGAAAAATTATACTCCTAGATTATTTTCAACAACAGACCTGCACACCCCTCCTTGGCATACAAAAAGCATCAGTGAAAACTTATGATACTGAAAGTGGTGGTTGGTAAGAAGAGAAATAAGAAACAGCAAATTTGATAGCAGAAGCAGTAAGTATTTTTTCCATCTTGCAACTTCCCTCCTAGTGACATACAAAAATAACAGCTACTATACCTAAAAGGTTTTGGGGGATAAATGAGAAGATACTCACTGATTTTGAATGTACAAAGGCTGTATTTCTACCAAATCTATATAGCTTGTTTACCCACAAAATATAGGGTCTGGAGTTTAAACTTGCCAAATCTTGATTAGTGGCTTGTTAGTGTCCATTGTTTTCTGCCAAACAAAACTTAAACATTCATTTTCTAATGAAATTTCACACAAAGGTACATTTAAGTCTTCTTTTAAAGGAGTTGAGACCCTACATGAAACAGTAATACTGAATCTGATCTGTATCAATATCAACTTGGTTTATGTTTCTCCTTTTCTGTTATTTCCAGCTGTAGATGCAAACTACTCCAAATTTCATCCAATGCAGTCTTTTTGTGTCTAGCATCTTTCATATGATCTGTATCCCAAAATGGTTTATAGACATAAATAAATTTATACTGCAGTTACAAAATAAATAAATAAATAAATAAATAAAAAAGCAGCAGGGTTTGACAGCAGTGAAAAGGCAGAACAGATGAGGTTTGGGAACTAAGGAGGCAGAAAGCTACAAGTGTTCCTGGAGGCAGATGTTACAGACAAAGCAATTGCAGTAGGAGAGCCAATCTGAACAGGGGAATGTGGAAGAACTCCTTGTTATTAATAAAGGAGCAGGAAAAAGACATGTATACTAGTTCATGGACATTTAAGCAGAGTAACTTGCAACAGCATTCTGCTATCTGGCTTCACATTGTGCCAAACAGATGTCAACAGGTTCTCCAAAGGGGACTGAGCGTGCCCTGCACCCTTCATCAGGACCACACATTTATGCAGGGATGGGCAAAATGCAGCCCAGGGGCTGGATGTGGCCCACCAGGCCATTCTATCCGGCCTGCGGGGCCCCTAAAAATTTAGAAAATTAATATTTATCTGCCCTGGGCTGCCTGTCATGAGGTCCTCGATGGCTTGCCAAAACTCAGTAAGCCGCCCTCCGCCTGAAATAATTGCTCGCCACTGCATTTATGGATATGTTTAAAATAGGGTTTCACCAAAAGACAGTATCCTCAAAACTCTGAGCAATTTTTCAGGAAAATTTCCACTGTTAATTTTAACATAGTACCATGAGTTCATTTCAATTACACTTCTAATATACATATTGGTAAAGGCACATGAGTCATACATGCATCTTTGCAACAGTTAGCCAAATTAATTAAGTGATCCTGAGCTCCCAACTGCATTTTGCAATCTGCTACTGAACTGTGGGATCTGCTTTCTGTCTTAGGCCTAAATTAATTATGTCAGATACTAATAGAACAAACACAGTCCAGATTTACAGTGACTGTTACATTACAAATGTGTGAGGAATCATTAATATGTAGTGAATTACAAAGTTCATAGCAAACTAGAGAACTGAATTTACCTACTGCTGAATGTATTTGTTATGTAACACATTAGAATAAGCGATAAATTCTTTGGCTAGTCACCGCTGTAATAGTTATGATTTATGTACTTTAGAAGAACGTGTTGACTATCATTAAAAGTTACCAGCATGTATTTAAACTCTTCCCAGAAAACACTCTGAAACACACTTTTATTTAGATAAAATAAATTAAACATTTATGCCAAACTTTTATTAAATGTACCATCTAAATGCTTTCTTCAGACATTTCAAAAGAAAGAGAAAAATTCTTCTCTTAGAACAAGGAGTTAAAAAAATATTTACAGATTGAATGTAAACTCATTTTCACTGCAAACCGAAACACTAGCCACAAATATTTTTTCCACATCTAGTCCAAACATTGTATTATCTTTTGCCAGTAATAAAGTGATTACTGTAGATCTTTGGCCTCTGTAATGTGAGATTTCTGGCTCTGCACATGATCATCTTGGAAGTGATCATAATGTAATTAATTAGGTTAAATCCCTTGATTAGAATTGTATGTAAATGTAAAAAGTCTTTATCATTTAGATTTTGCTCTTAACTATCTCTTCTTTTTCTCTGGGTAATCATCATCATGGTAATGACAATGATAAAGGGATATATGTTCCTTTATCTTGCATGCTGCATCTTGAGTGTGTGAAGTGTGAGTTAATGTAAAAATGGCCATAGAATACCCTGCATGAGATAAAAATGCCAGAGAAAGTGAATTGCCTAGAAGCCAGGATGTGCACATACTGGAAGACTGCCAAATGAAATGAGGACATGGTTAGTCAGGGGTGTCAGGGATCAGCCAGGAGTGGGACCAGATTTGTTGTATGGTTCCCCCTTGAAAATGATAGATATTGCATTTGTTAAAACTAGATATGTTAAAGGTCCCTGACGCAACATTAACTCACAATGTGCAGGAACCACAGGCTGCAGATGCTCCTGTCAGCACTAAATCCAGTTTCTGAAGGCTGGTTATATGTTAGTTTTCTGGGGCCAAATCCAGATTAGTAAATTAGATGCCTAGTGGCACTTAAAGACAATTTAAACCCCAGAACAAACACAAAAATATAATCCAAAATGCCTCCCCTCCATTCACATTCCAATAGCCACATAATTTAGTAGGCATCCAAATTCATACCCAGCCTGCAATTAAGACTGCAAAGATGTCAACATCCTTGTTTTCAGGCTTCTACACATGTTTGGAAGTGGTCCAGGCAGAGTAGCTAGATACTAGCTCCTACCTAAATCAGTCAGAGTGGCTAAATCCCACTGTAATCCAGTTAGGAGGTGGAGAAATGCTTAATCTCTAAGGCAAAGTACATACCGACAAAAAGCCTGAGGCTGAATTGATTCGGCCTTTGCAGGTTAGTCTAAACTACAGAGATTGAACCGGCAAGCAAGTGACTAGACATTCACTTCTGATTCAGGAAATGCAGGCACATGCCTGCAGTGACTCAAACCAGAAGCCAGGGGGTGCTAGAGCATGCCTCCCTGCCTGCCAGCTCCAATGTTCCCCCCCCACTTCCTGCTCAAGTGGAGGGGGCATGGCCAAGCTACAGCCCAGAGCTAGCTGGAGGGTCTGCCAGGGTAGAGGCAGCACCTGCCAGGCTGAGAAGTGGGTGGGTGGGGAAAAAGGTAGTGGCACTGAACTCATAAAAGCTTGAACAAGAATAGTCCTTTCTCTGAAGGGAGCATGTAAGTGTAACAGGCTGTAATAAAAGGGATACTTCCCTGTAGGGGGCGTCCCATGATGAGCCAAAACCAGGCTGAGCCTGAGAGATTTCTTTGTCCCCCTGAGGACACCAGAACAAAACAACTGAAGAAATTCTGCCTTCAGGCCCTGGAAACAGGGTCCCTCTCAGAGCCCCCCAGAATTACACACACAGGATCGGCGGTTGCCAGGGGCTGGGGCAGAAGGTTGACAGCTGGGGACAGCTGGGGAGCTGAGAGAGAGAAAAACTGTTGTGAGGGGACTGCAGAGATCTCACTGGGGGACCAGAGTGGTGAATGAGGGAAGCGAGCAGAGCCCTGACTCAGATTAAGGAAGCACCTGGGGCTGGGAGTTGGCAAGTGGGCATAGCCCTCCCCTCTTGTAGTGGACCCTCACATGGGGAGCCCTGAGGGAGTGAGCAACCAGGACCGTATACCCACCAGCCCTGTCTGAGGCTGTTTCCTCCTCCCCTCCCCTCCCCTCCCCTGAGCCCTGCCCCTTGCCCCCCAACCCCTCTGCTCCAGCTTTGAGTGGGGAATGGCCTGGCAGAGGCTGGCCCATTCCCATCCCCTTGTCAGCCAACCCTCAGTGCTTCAGCTAGGGAGCAGAGGGGCGGGGCTAGTAATGCTTTTTTGTGCCAAGACCTAAAGCACCGC
>NW_005842929.1:123991-144989 GCF_000455745.1 Alligator sinensis
CCTAACCTAAGGGCTCCTAGACATGTGCAGGGAGCCAGCTCCAACACACTGGAAATCCAGCATGTTGGAGCAGACACAATTAATTGAGCCTGCTGGAGCACAGAAATAAACATGCTCCAGCAGACTCTGGCATCACATGCATTAGTGTCCCCGTGCCAAAAATGGCAGTGGAGTGCTTTGAACTAAAGCTTATTCAATAAGTTTTAGTTCAAAGCACCCCATTGCCATTTTTCAGCAGTGCTTGGGCGCTTTTAATTAAAAGTGCTCGCTAATTAAAGCGCATCTCCCGGACCCCATGTAAAAATGGCCAAGAGCCTCAGAGGGCCTTATCAGTTATTTAAGACCACTGAGTTCAATGCAATATATAACAGCCACAATCATTTTCACTCAAAAACTCAAAAACAGTCAATCAGTAAGTGCAAAATTGGGTTCTTCTCCCCCTGCAGGTATTATATCTCCATCTTCTACCTGTTCCATCCTCCTCTCCTTTGACAGCTGTGCCACTGTGGAACTAAGAATGCAATAGTCATGGGAATAAGAACAGCAAGAATGGCCCTTACTCTGTAGCCTAGTGGTTAGAGCATTTAACTGGGAGGAGGGCAAACAGGTTCTAGCCCCTGCTCTGTGAGTTATTTTTCATTTTTGGGTCCTCAGTTTAAACGGATTTAGGACTGATTTTTCAGAGGTGCTGAACAATGCATTTTGTATTAACTTAAGAGTGCTCAACACTTTTGCAAATCAGATCCAAGGTGTTTTGAGTTGGGCACCCATGATCATTAGTTGCTTTTTAATATGTTGTTCTTGACCTGAAGTACAGAGGGCTTTTAACAGCTTGGATATACACTTTTTCAACATTCAAAGAAAGGTAGCCAACAAAAAGTCATCCTACTTCAGCATATTTGTGGGCTTGATTTAAATTCACATTTCAGTTGTTGATCCAGAAGATGCTTTGTCTTCCAGAGGCCTAGCCTCATTAATTCTGACTTTAATCCTTTACTACAGAAATAAGGGATTGGTGCCTTAATTTAAAGCAGATTCTTTGATTGCATTTATAAACAACAAGGCAGAGCTGAGATTTTTGTATGACTTTTATCTTCCCTCTCCATTTTTGTCAAATTAAAAAAAAATATTGTTGCTCTCAGTTTTACAATTTTTGTGGGTTGCCATGCTACATTAGAACTGCCAGTTTGTCTACCTGATCAGAAAGCTATTACTCATTGATCATGATCTTGAAGGACTGACCTTGATTCTCCCTTTCCAAGTGAAACAGTAGATGCTTTTTGGAAAAGAATCCAACAACTTGTTTAACTGTGCATGGAATAGCTTTTTGGTGGAGTCAGTTCTTTTTGCCAACACTGTAAGCCTTGCAGAAAGCTTTCTGGCTTGGGGAAAGATTGACTTTTTCAGCACATGCTGCATGTCCTTGTTCTTCTACCTTAAGGCATGCTTAGTCTTAAATCAGGCAGAATTCTAGGTCAGGTTAAGGAATCTTACTGAAAGGGAAGGTCTCCTTTATGCAATCCCCTGAAAGCCTGTTTCAGCACTTTCTGAAAGCTACAGATGATAAACCATTGTCGCAGACATGACAGACAGAAGGCAAGTCCATCATTAACAGAGTTTGCCATTTCACATCACAGATGACCTCTCTCCAATGCATACTCAAACACATTTGTTGCTTCTGCAGGAATTATGTCCAACAGGAAAAAAGAGCTGCCTCTTGAAAATGCAGTATATCTAACGTAGATCAGAATAAATGTCAAAGTTTTTAGTTGTGACCACCGTTGTATTAAGGCTATCAAACAAATACTGACTGGTTATTTTGATGAAGCTCCTTTAATGCATTCAGAGTCAACACAATACTTCTGACTCCTGTAACAGCTGGTATTACTGAAATCTATTCTGAGTGCTACATATCTGCTTTATAAGAAGTTATAAAAGTGTTGTTGTGACTACAGAGTGGTAATTAAGTTTATAACGATGACCCTGGCAACACATTTGCATTTTCACAGGCCTGCATTTTCCATATTGGCTTCGATTCCATCCAGGAGAATACAAGAGAACAGCAGACTCTCCCTATGCCTGAAGAAGGGTGTTTGTGCCTAAAAGCTTGCAAAGAACAATTTTTCCAACTATTTAGTTGGTCTAATAAAAGATATCACATTTGCCCAAAGAACCTTGTCTAACAATGTCCACTGCATATAGAAAATATGACATTAAATGAAATAAAAGTGTCAATCAGCACCATTTTCTGACCATAAGGGTGTGTAAGTCACTGCAGTTTAGATTCAGATTTTTCTAGGCTCAAAATTCTTAGCCTTGGATTCCTGGGGATCTTCATACATTTCCCAAAAAATAAATTGGTCATAACCCCTCTCTCTCTGAACATAGCCTAAAGTGGTGAAACTTACATGTAGCAGGGGACATTAAAAAGCATAGTTTAGACAGTCCCTTATGTTCATTTAAAGTAGCTTCTGAATTTGACCTTCCATTTAAAAACTTGGTAAGGAATTTCTTGACAATGGGGATCACTGTTTTTGCCCACCGCCCCATTTCCCTTTCAATGGTATCTGCAGGTAAACACTGTGAGACAAAGTATCACTGTACTCATATCAGAAAAGGGTCCTGACTGTTCTCTCCAGAGAAAATGACTTTTTTATGAAATCTACTTAAATCAGATAGCAGGATGGTTTCCATTTATCTGAAATTTCAGCCTTTCTGTAAACCAGTGTCTCCTTATCTCAGCCCTGATCATAAACTTAATAAAAATGTATTTGCATAGCTCACAAATGTCTTTCCTGAAATTACTGCAAGTCCCTTGCTGACATCAACTCTGAGGAATTCCTGAGGTTAGTTAGATTTACATTATTCAGTGTTTAGATTAAGAGGAATTTAGGTAGAATTATGGTAATGGAATACCTCAGAAACCTGTTGGATAATTATTTGCAACCCAAGTGGTTAGTACTGTATGCTTAGTTTGAAATATTGCATTTACCATATATATTTTTCTGTATTAGAATTTAATCAGTCATGTTACTTGCATTATATTATATCAGTTATCTTGAAACCTGCAACAGGTTAATTGAAAACAAAAGACTTTAACGCTCATTATTGTTTTATATGAAAATGTAGTTGGTGTCAATGATGTTTCTGCTGATGGTTTGCAAACTTCATGTTGAGAAGTAAAGCTGGGGCAAAACAAGATAAGAAATGGCAACAACTTTTTGGAGGGGACAGAGAAGAAAAGTGCAGAAAAAGAGGGACCAGCAGCATAGACAAAGGAAAAGGATGGCAGGAGACAGCAAAATGGAGAAACAATATGAGATACAGCCCACAGTGGAGGGAAGAAGAAGAGACCAAATTAAAGTTGTCTTCTTTAATATTTCATGCAAAAAATATTAACTGTTATTTGCACTTTGCAAATATTTTTGCAAAATGAAACACTTTGACATGTAGCAAATTCTAAAATTAGGGCTGTGTGGGTAATCTGAATTCCACCCCATTGTACCTAAATGAAACTAGTAGCGTCCTATTATCTAGTTAAAACCTAGTATCATTTGTTTGTATAGGCAGCCTATATAGTTGAACTTAAATGTAAGTGCTTGCTGGTGCATCCTAAAAACTTTTTGTAAGTAATTTTGTAACATTAAAAAAAAATCTATTACTTTTTAACTAATAAACCTCTGATTACATCTACACAGCAAACATACTGTCCCTGGAAATGGTGCCCTCAAGCATGCTATGTGCTCTGTGCCAGCTGCATCCAAACAGAAAGCAGTGTAGCCACGTTGGCACAGCACTTTGCTGGGCTAATGCCCTCTGATGAGTGACAGTGCAAATTAGGCTGCCCACTATTAATCCTCTCCCAGCACTTTGCTGGTGGGGATACAGTGCTACCAGTTGGGAAGCAGTTGGCACAAAACAGCATAGTATTTTAGCAGCACCACCACTGAAGACAATTCATTTGTTATATAGTCTTAATCTCTGATGCTTTAACAACAAACTCTGAATGTGAACTTTTAGTACAGACTTGAATCATCCATGCTACAGAACTAACTAAACAACCAGCACTGGCAGCATCCTGTTATTACAGACAGAGATGGGCTGCTTATCCCATGTGGTCAATCTGAGGTATTTATTAGGGGAGTATGGCCTAGTTCACTGTTATCCACCTTTTCCCATGAGTAGGGACCTACCAAATTCACGGTGGAAGTGGGGGGTACTGCAGCTCCTTTAATTTTGCAGGTTCCCCTGTGTGCCTCCCCCCCCCCACTGCTGATTGGTGGAGAGGCCCCACCACTTGCTGCTCCCCACTCACTCCTGATCGGCATGGTTTTAAATATGGTGCTATTTTTGCCTCCCCACGTGTCAGATCAAGCAGCAGGGCTGCCAGGGCTCCTCAGCCAATCCGTGGCAGAAGGCAAAAAAGATGCCATATTTAAAACCATGGTTAAAACCATCAGGAGTGAGCAGGGAGTGGCAAGTGGTGGGGCCTCTCTGCCAATCAGTGGGGAGGGGCATTTGAGGGAATCTGCAAAATTAAAGGAACTGCTGCACACCCCACTTCCACCACAAATTTGGTAGCTCCCTAACCATGAGGTGCTTCCAGAACAGGGAATGGGCTGCTGTTCCTATGTGTTAAATGTGGGATACAATCAGGTGTAAGATGGCTGATTCTGTTCAGGTTTTGCTAGTACAGTTTCATGGGGCAAAAGCACTTCTCTAGTCTGAGGACTTTCCCCCTGCCAAATTTCAAAGGCCTAGTACAAAAAGTGGCAATGTTACAACTTCTCAAAATAAGTTGCAAGAATCTTTGCATAACGGATAGTGTTTGGCAACCTCAGTAGAGGGCCCCTCTATGATGAAAGTCATTTAGCCAAAAGTGCACATAAAGGGGCAATTCATTCTCTGCATTCTAGCATAACTCTCTACTGACTCTCCACTGTTACCATAGGCTTAAAAAGGTGTGAACTTGGTGTGACAAAGTAGAGAATTGTTTCTTTATAATTTAATACGTGGTTGCAATGCTGCCTCTTTGGTGCATGTGAAGCAATCTCATTACTATTGAAGAAAGTGTAAGCACTAATTTGAGGGCATAATTTTGCAGTGATTTTAAAACCCATGGTTATTTCTACAAACTAGATGCTATACATCAGAGAGCAAAACTTAATTATTTCATAGCTGCCCATAGCAGCCTTAATAGTAATTTAATTTTCCAACAAGATTCCTAGGTGTCACTCTAATTGAAATTTAATGGGCTTAAAGTAAGCATAGTATGAACCTAATCAAATCTCTTGGAGTCCCTATGAGTCAGTATCTGGGGAAGATTTAATCTCAACTGCCATGTTTATGCAGTATAAACTCTTTCCTTTTGACTGGCAAGATATAAACAGAAGTCAGAGTGATTCTTAATTAGAAGGATTAGCATCCCATGGCAGTGGCCTGCCTCTTCCCATTGTTTGTTCTCCTTTTGGTCCTATAATTTTTGCACTTTGGTCCTATAATTCTTGACAGCTGCTGAAGCCATCCCCTCCAGCACTTCCAAACCTCCACCCAGCCCCCAGGCACCTGTTAAGTCCTCCTCTTCCAACCCCAAAGGAGCCTGGAGCCCCCTCCCCACCCAGGCAGGAAAGGCAGACTGACACACACTCTGCCTCCCCACTCACATAGACTGTGGTCTGTTGTTTGTACAGAAGAATCCTGGCTGGTTCCAGAGCAGCACCTTGCACCCATTCAGCTCTTGCTGCTGCCAAATCTCCGAATCCCTGAATCACCCAGGCCCATCCCCGACCCCTCTCCCAGCTGGGCAATGAAAAAAAAGCCCCGGTGCTCACTGGGTGCTGCTGGGCAGGGGGCAATCCCCCACTGCCCCTTGCTGCATGGAGGGCTCTGCACAAGCCCCCTGATCCCCCTCTTGGTCCCCCAGCCCCCCCACAGGTGCCCCACCCAGACCAGCTCCAGCCCTGTAAGAAAAGAAAAAATGAAAAAACCCTGGGACTCACCATTCCTGCCAGCGGGGGTGATCCCCGCTGCCCCCCATTGCTCAGTGCAACATGTGGGGCTCTGCATGAGCCCCCGAAGCCTTGACCTCACTGCAGGAGTGGTGAGTCCCAGGGCTTTTCTTGGCTTTTTTTTTTTCTTAAAGGGCCGGAGCTGGCCCGGGTGGGGCACCTGGCTGGGGGTGGCTGGGGGAGCGAGGTGGGGGTCAGGGGGCTCATGCAGAGCCCCCACATGCAGTGTGGGACAGTGGGAAGCAGTGGGGATTGCCCCCCTGCCAGGTAGCACCCAGTGCCTAGAAGAGCCATGGGGTGGGGCTTGCAGAGGTCCCCCTTTGGTCCCCTCCTCCAGCCCTCCCTCCCCTGCCCCTAGTACTTACCAGTTTGGAGTCAGCTGCAGCTCCTTGCTGCAGCCACCGGGGACTGCCCAAATCATCAAAGCTCTCCAAATCTTTGCGGAAGATTTAGAGAGCTTTGAATTGATTCAGACCTTTAAATTGGTCCCCTAATTTGATTTGGATTCGGAGATTCGGCCACCGAATCAGGGTAAATCTCCTCCAAATAAAATCACTACCTGAAGCTTTGCACAGCCCTAGTGAAGCCAGGGGTGCCCTCCAGGCAGCTAGCCCCAGCCACAGCCCACCCCATAGAGCGCAGTGGAGTGGGAGCTATAAGGGGGCTGCAGCCACCCTAAAATTTCCTATAGCCTCTACCACCGGCCCTGCCCCTATCTGGGTGCACATGTCTCCCCCCCGCAATGCCCTGCTGGTGTTTGCCCAGCTGTGACAAAGCTGCAGCTTGTCTGGGAGGCACAGGGAGGCTGGAGCAGCTTCTGCCGCTATGCACCGTTTGTCTGAGGCAGCACAGCAGCACCATCCTGTGCTTCTCCACCCTGGTTGGACAAATGGCATGAGGGCATAGCCGCCACTCCCAGTGCCTTCTGCCACCCATCCGGAATGCAGCTCAGTCCAGCCTGCCCCACGCAGATCCGAGGGCACATGCCCACTCCCAAGCCCTCCTAAACCAGCTGCAGGAGCCACCAGAGGAGTCACCAGAAGAGCAGCTCCCAGGCCGGCAGCACACAGCGGCACGTAGCAGCAGGTGCCCTTGTCCCCAAGTCCCATGCTCCACCACCCCAGCTGGGCAGCTTGTCCCAGCCCAGGCCCCAATCCCTCCCTTGCTGTGGGGGCATTGATTTTCCCCCACCATGCCCCTTCCCTCCCCCCTTTGCCCACCACAACAGACTTACCAGCTGGAGGCAGCTGTGTCCAGTGTGGTCAAGGACTGCTGCCTGTTTAGTCTATGGCCGAACCTCTGAATTGGCACCGAATCTCCAAATCCAAATCGGCCAAATTGAATCGGGACAGTGTTTTGAATCACCAAATCAAATCACTGTCCCTCTGAATCGGCTAAATCTGAAGCAAATACTTGCTGCTTCACACAGGCCTTATAACAATGATAATGAAGCAAGTGTCACCACACTCATATGTCAATAGTATGAGGGCCAAAAAGCCAGCAACAGGTAGAATGAGACTATGGGTGTCCAAAGGAGGACCGTAAGGGCATTCATAGATGTGGTAAGCTATCTGAGCTCAAGCACCACAGCTGCAGCCAGGGTCATTGGAGAGGCTCCAAGAGTGCATGCTCCCCTTAAACTGTCCAACACCCATTCTGAGGCAGCTAACAGTAGTCCAGGCCTTGCAGGGCAGCTGCCAGACTGAGGGGTGGAAGCTGGTATTGGGGATTGAGTTCTTATGCAGCATATTACCTGCTCCACTGATGGGAGGTCCATGCTGTAGATGACATGCCATCTGCAGATTCAATGAGTTTATTGGCCTGAGTGGAGAACAGGTTCCAAAACTTCAGGTGATAGCTGGTTTTCTGGTTTACAACTATTAGGCTGGAGTGCAAAGAATGGTCCAGATCTTGGGCTTTGAGGCCTACGGCCAAGGTAGCAGGGAAGAAAAATGCCTGAGAGGACTGGTAAGTAGTCAACTGGAGTTGGCATAAGGCATCCAGTGATGGTCCACATAATGCTGCTAAGGCTGGACTCCATTAACTTAGTGTGCATGCTCTGCCTCCATACTGTTGCACAGTACTCAGCAGGAGCACACACAAGTGCCAAAACATAGGTGCGAAGTGTTTGGAAACTTGCACCCCAGGTGGTGTGATAAATAAGAGCTCCTCTATACATAACAATTAGAATGTACCAGCTGCTTCTTTTATCAAACACTCCCCTTCTGAAGGGGCTCCAAACATTCATGTGTCCACACCTTTATTCTCATCTCATTAATCTGGGTTCATAGGGGTTTCATATGTCCCAGATCATAGTTTTGTCTGAAGCAGAGGAAAGCTCCAAATATGTTTCCCTTTATTGCATTTGCTGATACCACAACCAGGGAGGCAATCTTTATACTATCCAGGGCTCATCAAAGATAAGGTCCTCTTGATCCCAAGATGATATCTTGAATGCATGGCATCTAGATAAAGCTCCAAAGCTGATGTATCTATACACTTGTATGACGTGGTGTGTTGAGCCCACAGGTTCATGGGAGACAGCCAGGTTCATCAAATTGCCAGCATCTCCCTGCTACTCAGTGAGACATCATTGCAGATTGATATAGTAGACCCGAGCTGTCAAAGCAAACTGAAGAAGAATATACTACAATTTTTTATGCAAGGCATGATAACTTGATGGCAAAATGACTCCATAGGAGACCCTTTATTCCTTATACCAAGTACCCATTTATGAACATCATCTTCATTGTATTCTCATTTAAAAAACTGCATATAGTCTGTTGAACCTGACACAATAGGAAATCAAACTAGCAATACAAACCCTGACCACAATCAGCAAGCTTATAGCAAGGCAATATTTCCATACCTGAGAGCGAAAATAGGGAAATGGGAAAAGTATCATTTTGTTTTGCAGGGAGAGAGGCAGAAAAACAAGTTAGGTGTGAAGCAAAGCATGTATTTCAGATAGATACTAATGATACTATGGGTATATTTACCCAACATAATGCAGAGCCTTGTAGGTACCCACACTAGATCATCTATTTAGTTAGCTCAGGTACTAGAAGAATAATTGCCATGTTAGCCCATATGGCATGCTGTCCCTGCTAATTAGCCCTATTCAAAAGTAGGATTTACTGGCCCAGGGAGAGAGACACAGTATACATCTCTACATGTAAATACAGAATTTCATCAGGTACAATATACAATATGCCACTTTAAATGATTACACACACACACACACACACATTTTTCCAAAGATCATAAAATTAAATCATGACAAAGTTGTATGTCAAATATCTTATAATTAAATGTTTCTCATGTACTCCTACTTTCCTCATACAATGTAGCTATGGTCAACTGCCTCAAATGGAACACTAACATATTTCTTTTTCTCTTTGGAAGAGTCAGAAATTTTTCTGTCTCATTGCTTCTAACTGCAACATATATTTCTATCTAAATAAAAAGAAACTGCTCTTGTTCTTGCAAATATATTTTCATAGTTAATTTTAATTTCTGTAAGTGATAAATTTGCATTGGAGAAGATGTAATAAAGTTGATGTCTAAATACCTTTTTCATCCATAGAGCACATATTATTTTCGTAATATTTTCCCCTTTAATCTCATACATTATTCAAGATAGATAGATTGTTGCCAGAGAAGTGAGAGTTGACTTAGGCAACAAACAGGTTTTATATAAAGCATCTCAAATCTTCCAGAGGTGCCATCTCAGATTTAACATATTCAGTCCAACTGATAGGTTTAGTGCAGAAGTTTTTAAAACAACGGACAAGTGCCTCAGCCTTTCAAGATAGATTACCTACATTAGTATCATTCTTGTGGAAGTACTGCGCAAAAGAATCTTCTGAAATAGCAGTGCAGCCCAAGAAAAAGCAAGATATTTTCCTATATCAGTTATGTAAACAGCCAGGATATATTCTTGTTTTCAGAAATGCTAATCTTTCTAGAATTGACTGGTAATTTTCATATGAAATTAAGAGCAGGCAATAAGGTGATGGATCTAAAACTAGTACTCGGGGATAACAAACAAAGCCTGCTTAACCTACAGCCAGGAGTGGATTCAGAATTTGGCAGGGAGGGATGTGAGATCAGCCACCTACACTACTCGGGTGGCTACATCCCCGCTCCCAGCCTCCTCCCTGACATCCCAACAATGCAGATGGGACAGACTGCCGCAGGAGCCTCTGGGGACTTTTTGAGCTTCCCAAAGCAGGTAAGAATCCCCCTTACCACCACCCTTCCCTTCTGTAACATATTCCCTCCTCTCCCCCATTTGTCCCTGCTGCTTTCCCCACAGTGTCGATGAGTAGATTAGTGGGGTTCCCACACCATTCCCAGTCCCCTGGGAGCAGGAGCAGGGAGTGGGCATTCACCCTTTACCACTGTTGCTGTTCCCAGCTAAACCAGGCCCCCACATAGCCTAGCTGACTCCCTGCTGCAGGGACAGTGGTTTGGTTGGGAAGCAGTGGAAGGGGAAGGAGAAAGAAAAGGAGGGGACATATGCCTGAGCACAAAGGGGAAGGGGGAGTTCTCTTTAAGGATGTTATCAAGTCCCAGAGCACAGAGCTCCCAGAGCTCCAGCAGCACAGACCAATCTAACAGGGGAGTACAGCCAGGTCACTGCACCCCTCTGGACCTACCCCTGCCTACAGCTGTGGGACTCTCTGATTTGGATGATTTAGAAACGTCTGAGCTGACTGCAGCTTTTTGTTTTCTGTTCTTTTTCCTTCCAAAGATTCACTGACATAACATCACTGACTTTAGTGGAGTTGTTCCTATTTACATTCAGTTGTAAAGGAGAAAAGAAGCAAGCCCAAATGTTGTGAGTTGTAATGGGTCTTCAGATAGTAGCTGCTACTAAAGTTCTTATGGTAGTAGCTGCTAAAACAGAATTCAAATGGTAGAAAAGAAACCAGGGAGTAAATGTGATTTTCAATACCTTCTACCTCATTATCCAGTAGGCTAAGAAAAAGATATGCTATATAGCATTGTACTACACATTCACACCTTTCCATTATTATACAGTCACCATTTCTGCTTGTAGTAACTTGCAAGTTATTGACTCGTAGACTTACTACAGCCCCTTTAGTCAAAAGAGTATATTTTTATATTTATCCAAACTTAACAGGGCACATCTGCATGTTCATTAATGCGCAGTGCCTACTGCACATTAAATTTAGTACTTGCACAATCAAGCACTAAATAAATGCACATTAAAGTAATCACATGCTTTTTGTGTAATACTTAATGCACAGTAGACTAATACTACTGCGCATTAGCGTATTAGCAGTTTTGCCAAGCACACTGATGCACAGTAGAATTAGTTTACTGCATATTAAGCATCTCATGTAAACACACTCACAGTAGCGTAAGAAGGGGGGCAACTAAGGGCATTTGTACACATGCTTGCACTAGCATGTACACAGCAGCCCTAGGCACTGACCCTAGGGTGGGGCAAAAATATCAAGAGCTGCGCTACTGGCCCAGCCACCACACTGTCACCTCCATCTTCCTATAAGTGCAGGATTGTCCCTTACAGTATATTTTTCTATTTTTTTCTGTAATCTCTAATTCTCCAAAGAATGAGGATTACAACAATTTCCTTAGCAGCCCGTTGCATGGCCATATACATCTTATTGTAGTTCCCAGAGCATGTCACTAATACTCAATCCAACATTTGTAAGAGGTATAAACACCCAATCCTAAACATACAGTCTTAGCTCAAGTAAATCCTCATTCCAGTCAATGGGAATGACCCTTGTTGAAAAAAGCCAGAGACTATGGCTAAGAATGGAGAAAGAACTCAGTCAGGATGTCTTTGCAGATAATGCAGCATAAACAAATCTATATAAGGGTATCTGCTAAAATATACAGTCAGACTAGACTAATATCTAATGACTATGTCCAAACAGCTCCTTTGTAACTCAGAATATACATCCCAAAGTGACTATGCTACTTCAGAAACAGATTATTTCATAATGATCAGAGTGCTTCTCTGTTTGTCCGTCACGCATACAAAATAATGCCATAATTTAGTGCTTAGACACAATTCAAAAGAGGTTAATAAAAGATCAGAGAATAACGAAGGCTTCATATATTGCCATGTTACCATGAAAGGAAAGCTTGAAAATAGAAAGGGATGCATATGATTTGTAAAGATGCATTTTACAGGCAGCATAGTCACCCCACCAAACAGATGCTTAATATATAGTATCTCTACATTTTGAAAAAGTCTTATGACTGGTGTACGCATTCCAGGATGAACTACATAGAGTAAATCTTTCAGATGAAGTTAACATCATCATGCCTAGCAAAAGACCCTCTCTAGTGAAAAGGGAGTCAGCTGACAACGTTCAACTGAGAGAGCTTTTCAGTTTTACTTCCCAGGCTAGTTCAGGAAAAGGACTAAACCTCTTGCCAAAAAAACTTTGAAGAATTATTGGAGAGCTGTATATTTATTAGAAGGTGTCTTTGGACAGCCCTGTTGGCAGAGCATGGTAGTAGACGAGAACAGGTTGAGAAAGTGCCAATTTACTGACAGTATGGTTTATGCTAATGAGATTTTAATTATGTTTAATGATGTGAAGGATGCCAAGGGTACAAGCTATTAATATATAAAGAAATAAATAAAGTAACAATGGATTTTGATTTGCCTGCTTTGCAAGATCTTTCCCTTCTGCTTTTATTTAAAACTGACTGGGAACTGCTGCCTTAGGTCTGATCATTAGGCATGAGTCTTGGCCCTCATTTCAGACACAAATTTACTTTTATTCCATACAGACTGTGTATGATGTCACCTCTATTATCATATTCTATATGAGAAATATTGAAACATGAATCTGAAGTAGAACATGTTATTCAGGCAAAAG
The DNA here is from genome assembly GCF_000455745.1 of Alligator sinensis. Taxonomy (NCBI): domain Eukaryota; kingdom Metazoa; phylum Chordata; order Crocodylia; family Alligatoridae; genus Alligator; species Alligator sinensis. The sequence continues at coordinate 136,890 of NW_005842929.1, forward strand.
AACTGATTTCACAACATTATAAATTCTTTTACAATTCTTGAGTTCCTTATTCTAGGCCTTATCCTACCTTACTTGCCACATTTAAATCCACAGAAGGTCTGAAGGTATTATGTATGTATAGCATGTGCTCAAGGCAATATTTATATCATTTAATGGACATACTATATCATCAACAAATCAGCATAATGCAACACCACTTTTCAGAATAAACTGAAATGTTCTGTACATTTGACACAGAGAACACCACCAAAATTCCTGTCCAATTATTCAATCTACTCCTATCAACCTAACATCCATCTACAGACGAGCTTTTCCAGAAAATATGTGAGCAAACATACATGTCTTAGACCATGTATGATAACCCCTAAGGTCATAGACAACACGTAGGGGAGGAATGGGGGGGTATGTGCCCCCCCCCCCCAGATTGGCCAATGCCGAAGCCACCGCTGGCTTCTTTGGGCAGTCACCATCCCCCCCTCACTGCTGACACACCCGTTGATGGCTGCAGGCAGTCCCCACTCACCACCCACTCTTTACCATCCCCACCCCCCTGCTGCTGACACTGCCAGCAGCGGCTGCGGGTGATCCCCACTCTCTGCTGCTAACACCATGGGCAGCATCTTTGAGCAGTCCCCACTCGCTGCTTGCCGCTCGCTGCCATGGTGCCCCCCCAGTTGCAGAAGGGACCAGTTGTTCATGCCTAAGGTTATCATACTCAGACTGTAGTGAATCGAAAACTGAGTTGACTTCTACAACTGAGATTTCTCCACCAAGAATGTCTTCCCTCTATTTTCTAAGATAATTCCCAACATTTGTCAATTAAAGCAGCATGGAAGATCTCAACTACCTACAGTATGCATACTATACACAGACAATCTCCTACCTACTCAGGAACTCAATCATCTAGAGCTTTAGAGTTAAATACTTACCTGTTTAAGCTGTTTCTCTGATCGCAGATGTATTGTAGATGCATGTGAACATGCTTCATTCTCATTTCAATTAGATATAAGTTAGCTTACTGCTGTCTGGACAAGTTGTCCTCATTTGCTTGTCTTTGGTAACCCACTTAAGCCCAGTAAAGGCCAACATCTTCCTCTAACAGAAGGGCTGTGCTATGTATACAGTACCACAGTTAGCTTTTTTAAGTGAGCAGCAATAGAAATTCCATCACTCAAGATTCCTAAAGCTATATTGGAAAATGTGGAAACTGTACTGTAGGAAATAGTACTGAGCTAGCACAGATGTACTCATGTTCCACTATGCCTCTCCAATCTCTGTGATTCTATGGCATGCTTACAATTCTAATATTATAAAAACCTAAGTCTGTCTGTCTATCCATAATGCTTTATTCGCACTCTGATTGGCTGATGAAAACAGCCAATAAGAGTGCTTCAAGCATGGGGGAGCACCACCATTATTCTGAAGCCACACTGAGGACTGGACAGAGGGTGGGGGAGCCAAGGCCAGCCCTGCAAGAGGCAGAACAGCAGCAGCATGGGGCATTAGGTGGTAGAACTCCATCCCAGCTCTCTCCCGGCCGCACCTCATCATTCTTGACAGGCAATTGGCTAGTCTACTTATAATCTCTTAGAACTACAGGCCAGGTAAAGAGGTGTCTAACATTATGCTGAAAGGATTGTTAAACTTTATTTTGATATTAATGATACAACAAAGATCAATTCTATCATTACAGTCCATGCCATCAAGATGTGCACCTACTTAGTCATCCAGTAAGGACGATTAAATGTATGAAGGAGTTGTTTTTCACTTTACAGCAAAAGTACTAGGCCTCCTCCTTATTCATGAGCTTAAAATAAAAAAATCCACTATCAAAATACCTATTACGCAAAGGTCACAGGCTGTATTGGAGTTTTTAGAGGTTTTGAGAGTCAATCACTTGCCAGGCAGGCTAGAGTAGAGACAAGTTTTAAGGCCACTCCCATTTATTCTTCCCTAGAAACAGAAGCTTATTCAAAGCATAAGGCTATAATTTCCCTGAAGGTGATCATAATTAAACCTTTCTCATATGAAGTAGCTATTCCATGTCCAACGGTTACTTAGGAAAAGTGGCATTGTTTAAAATATCCTACTGCCAACATATCATCCACAGTATTTTCCACATCTTTATTCTTAATCAGTGGCTTTGTACCTGTCCTCAATGTAAATGCCAGTTGTATTCTTACAACACGTGTTTAAAGCACAGAAAAACTATTTAAAGCATGAATGGCAAAAAAAGAGAAAAATACCAGAAAACCCTTTGTACTGTTCCTAATCTTTACAGAACTCTGAGGACAAGGATGTTGTATTCAGATCCTGATAATGAACATGACATTTTCAGTTACATTAACCTCTCTAAATGTCAGCAGTACAGAGTACTCCAGTCACAACACATTATGGCAAAACAATCAGTGAACTTAAAGGGCCTGATGCTTCACATCCTCACACCAGGTTTATGCCAATGTGATGCACTGACATTAATGTAGGCATACCAATGGAAAGCAGGTATCTTGGAATGGAAAACAGAGCCCAATGTGTTGAATCTAAATGTTCATAGGTGACATTTTTAAAGTAAGTTTTCTCTGTATTGCCAAGAATGCAAAATAATTACACTTTAAACAGAAATCAGCTAAACTTTTTTTTAAAGATTTTGGACAATAAAATGCCTAGAGCCTCTCTTACATCTAAAGCAAAGTGGACACTTTCCCTGGTGTTTGACACCTTTATAAATGATCCTGAAAATATGAGCTAGACTTGTAAGAGGGAAATTTCCAAGATGGTGAGCAGAACATACAGTGAAAAAATCAAGCACAATGAAACACAAAAGGATTGATGCATACATTTCAAAATACTGTTCCAAAGCCCAGAACATTTTTAATCAATGCAGCTGGAAGTGAATTTGAGCCAAATAAGAGCACATTCATATGTAAAGGAGCTGTATCCTTAATGTTTTCTAGATTTTGCTACTGAGAGAAAAATGGTCTATCACATTGCTGAACTCTCCACATTCAAAATATGACATTTGCACCTTAAAATACAAAATATATACTTGTTCCTTGACCAGTATATCTGTATGAAATATATAGGCAAAATAATTTGAGAAGTAATGTATAGACAAAATAATTTGTCTGGAACATGCTATTCATGCAGCTTGGTAAGACTGGAACAATGTCAGAAACTTTAGGCATGTTGGCCTCTGCTTCTAATACAGCAAATTTTCTGGCTCAAAAACCCAACTTTGAGAGATACACAATAAAAGTATTCCATTTTAAGTCTATATTAGATGTATATCAGGCCCTCTGACATTATACTTGTAGATCACTTCCTGATTAGGAGGAAAACACAAACAAGTTACCACAAGATAAAGAAAGTGAGACTTTACATTGGTCACTTCACAGAAATTGTCTAACCTGTGGTAGGTTTCTATCATGGTAATAGCATGCACATGGACTATTACCATGAAGCAGCTGAGGCACTGTAAAAGCTCTGTCTACCTTTACTTAGTGGTAACTTGTGCCTATGTCTTTTTTCTCCTACTCTGCCTAAAATGCAGATTTTAGAAGACAAAGCAAAAAAAAAATTAAAGTATAACTAAAAAAATGTGAGATTTTATTTTGGAATGTAGTGGTGTGCTGTACTGTGTTCAGTTTCGGGGACCTCACTACAAAAAGGTTATGGAGAAGTTGAAGAGAGTCCAATGTAGGGCAACAAAAATGGTGAGGGGGCTGGGGCACATGACTTATGAGGAAAGACTGAGGGAACTAAGCTTGTTTAGTCTATAAAAGAGAAGACTGAGGGGGGATTTAATAACAGCCTTCAACCACCTGAAGGGGGGTTAGAAAGAGGATGGAGCTAGACTGTTCTCAGTGGTGGCAGATGGCAGAACAAGGAGCAGTGGCCTCAAGTTGTAGCAAGGGAAGTTTAAATTAGATATTAGGAAGAATTTTCTCACTAGGAGGGTAGTAAAACACTGGAACAGGTTACCCAGAGAGGTGGTGAAAGCTCCATCCTTGGAGGTTTCCAAAACCCCGCTACACAACACTTTGGCTGAGATGATCTAGTTGGAGATGGCCCCCTAATCTCCCCTAATCTCCTGCCTCTTGTCTACCATGTCTGTGATGGTGATAGTGATACACTCGGGAGACAAGGTAGCAATGTCTCAACCACCTACATACCAGGTTTGGATGCTCCAAGGAACTAATGAAGAAGTGAAGCTATGCCATTGGTTCAACCACCTGTAACTGTGGCACAGAGCCTCAGACTATGCAACACCTGCTGCAATGCCCACTGTTTGAAGGCACATGTATAACGAAAGACCTCACAAAGTACAATAAATGAGCCCAAGCATGTGTAACAAAATGTTCAAATGTGGTATAGAGACACGAGGAGAAGAAAACTTGGGAGGCTGCCTCTAGAGCAGGGGTGGGCACTTATTTGGGTTGGTGAACCATTTAATGAGTTTTGGTGACCTGTTGAGAGCCACACTTCTCTCTCCCTCTCCCTGTTGATGTCCTTCCTTCTTGGGACACTGATTAGCATGGAAGCCTGAAACCTCAGTTACAATTCAGACACAAACCCTGCCCTGGGTCTCTAATAGCTGCAGCACTCCTGCCATAAGGAGCTGACTTGTTTCCAGCCTCCTAGGTACCTCCATTATTCTTTGGCAGCCAGCTCTGTCAGTAGCTCCTCTCCCTACAGCCAGGAGATCTAGACTGCCTGCCCTAGTGCAGAGACTGGGCTTATATTCACCTAAGCCCTACTCCCTTCCAGTCACCTGACAATAGTCTTTGAATATGAGTCCAGGGGTTTCTACTCAGCTCAATGGCTGGCTTAGTCCTTCAGCCCTGCAGTCCTCCTTAGCTATTCTGCAGTCTCACAGCTTTAGAGTTTGGGTTTTTGTTGTGGCTGGATGTTTTGTTGTGGCTGACAATCTTACAAGTAGTCATCTAATCCAGTGGTGCTCAACCTTCTGGGCCTGTTGGCTAGATGAGTGGAGAAGACCTGGTCTGAGACTGGATCCTGTACACAAGGCTGGTTTCATGTGGCAGTCCAGCCCCTTGCATGGGATCTGGCCCCAGAGAGACCCCATTTGCCAGCCCCTGTGTGCTGGCATGATCTAAGAGACAGGGCCATGTGATTTGGACTGTGGGGCTCCCCCCCCCGTCCTGAAATTTGGCAGCAGGGGAGCAACAATTAATGCTACCATCATTCCCCCTATGCCAAATTTTTGGACCTGTGGAAAGATCCATGGGGTGGAAGGCATGACCTCAAGGGCCAAATCTGGCCCACTGGCTGGAAGTTGAACATTAATGATCTAATCCAATGACTTGAAAAGAAAATATATGGCAAAAATCCCCAGTCTACAACACAGCCTATGATCTTTGTCATGTCCTTTAATCTACCATATGCTATTAAACATGAGACTAAAACAACTGTTCACCCAAGAGAGTTTATTGGCTAAGGCATCTATATTACTTCAGTTTTGGGATATAGAGCACACGAAGTTAAGGTGATATGTGTCACTGTGATTTCCACTAGCTGGATCTTGAGGTAGATCTTGAGGTTTGCTCTCACCCCACAAAAAATTTCATAGATTTCATAGACATTAGGGCTGGAAGGAACCTCGGAAGATCATCGAGTCCAGCCCCCTGCCCCAGGGGCAGGAAGCCAGCTGGGGTCATAGGATCCCAGCAAGAAAAACATCCAGGTTTCTCTTGAAGGCATTCAGAGTGGGCGCTTGAACCGCCTCTGGCGGCAGACCATTCCAGACCTTGGGGGCTCAGACAGTAAAGTTCTTCCTTATGTCCAGCCTGAAACGGTCTTGCAAGAGTTTATAACCGTTCGAACTTGTCATCTCTTGGGGCGCCCTGGTGAACAAAAGTTCCCACAGATCCTGGTGGAATACCCCTTATAAACTTATAGGTGGCTATCAGATCACCCCTGAGCCTGCGCTTTTCCAGGCTGAAGAGTCCCATGGCTCTCAGCCTCTTGTCGTAAGGTCTGTTTTCCTGACCTCTGATCATGCACGTGATACCAGATAAATTACCTCCCTGATACCATATCCTCAGGGATGCTCAACACTTTCACTCCCCATAAGTGACCCTTGGTACCAATTTCTTCTTCCGGTAGAAAGTGGAGCAGCCTCTGTGTTTCAGGGGGAGATGCTGTGTTTTCCTCCCCTGGCTCCATAGAACCTCTTCTAATAAGAACACCATAGATGGCTGGACCAATTTTCAAAGTTATACAATATACATGGTGATGAGAATGATAAGAGCAGACTCTTCTTCAGTTAAGGGTCAGGAATAAACTCAATACAGATTAATACACCACTTCAGAAATCTAAGGACCTGATGACTACAAACAATAACGTGAACTACTCCAGTCACTTCTCTGCACCTTGGTGCAACTCTCCTGCACCAGTGTAACTGAGAAAATAGTTGAGGCTAAAGTTTGAGGTTCTCATAGTTTCATAGTAGTTTCATAGTAGCTAGGGTCAGGAGGGACCTGAACAGATCATTTAGCCTGACCCCTTGCCACAGGCAGGAATGAATGCTGGGTTCACAAGACCCCAGACAGGTGATTGTCTAACTTCTTTTTTAATTTACCCAAGGTAGGGGTGAGGACTACTTCCCTAGGAAACTGGTTCCAGATTCTGGCCACCCTAACTGTAAAATATTGCCTCCTGATATCTAGCCTAAACCTATTCTCCATCAGCTTATTACCATTGTTCTTCGTCACCCCAGGTGGTGCTGGGGAGAATAGGGCTCTGCCTATTTGCTAATGATCTCCCCTGATGAGTTTGTAGGCAGCCACCAGGTCCCCCCTCAGCCTCCTCTTGCCGAGGCTGAACAGGTTCAGGTCCCTCAGTCTCTCCTCATAGGGCCTGTCCTGCTGCCCTCTAACCAAATGGGTGGCCCTCCTCTGAACTCTCTTCAGGCTGGCCACATCCTTTTTAAAGTGCGGCACCCAGTACTGGACACAGTACTCCAATTGCGGCCTGACCAATGTCACATAGAGGGGGAGTATCACCTCTCTGGACCGGCTTGTGATGCATCTTTGGATGCATGACAAGATATGGTTGGCTTTGCTGGCTGCGGTCTGGCATTGGTGGCTCATGTTCATCTTGGAGTCAATAATGACTCCAAGATCCCTTTCCGCCTCTGTGCTTTCAAGAGGGGAACTCCCCAGCCTATATGTATGCTGTGGATTCCTTCTCCCAAGGTGCAGCACCCTGCATTTGTCTACGTTGAACCCCATCCTATTCTCATCTGCCCACTTTTGTAGTCTGTTTAAATCTAGTTGCAGCCTCTTTCTCCCTTCAAGTGAGCCCACCTCGCGCCACATCTTAGTGTCATCAGCAAACTTGGACAGCGTGCTTTCCACCTCCTCATCCAAGCCGCTGATGATGTTAAACAGTGTGGACCCCAGGACTGAGCCCTAGGGGACCCCACTCCTCACATCTCACCAGGTTAAGTATGACCTGCCCACCACTACTCTCTGGGTGCACCCCATCAGCCAGTTTTTTACCCATCCAACTGTGTAGGCTTCAATGCCACAGTCGCTTAATTTATTAATGAGAATGGGGTGAGAGACAGTGTCAAAGGCCTTCTTAAATTCTAGAAAGACTACATTCACGGTGACACCATCATCCAAGGATTTAGTTACCTGCTCATAAAAGGCAATCAGGTTGGTCAGGCAGGACCTGCCTTTGATGAACCCGTGCTGATTGCCCCTGAGCATGATATTCCCTGTTGGCCCCCCAAAGATGTCCTCCTTGATGATTTTCTCTAAGATCTTCCCAAGGACCAAGGTGAGGCTTACGGGCCTATACTTACTTGGGTACCCCTTCCTCTCTATCTTAAAAATGTGGACCACATTAGCTAGTTTCCAATCCCCCGGCACCTGGCCTAATGACCACGAATGCTCATACAGCCGGGCTAAGGGCTCCGCAATGACCCCTGCCACTCCCTCTGAGCACTCTTACCACCCTTGCTTTTCTCAGGGACTGTTACCCTTTGGGCCTGGAGGATCACCCCCTTAAGGTACAACCATCCCTCATGGACTCCCATCTCCTCTACCTTCTGGGCCCTCAGTGCCTCCCCC
>NW_005842929.1:145175-148717 GCF_000455745.1 Alligator sinensis
TTACCCCTAGTGGGGCTGTGCACTTCCTGGATAAGGTGAAGGTCCTGTAATACAGCCAGGAACCTATGCAAGCAGTCAGACCTGGCTGTCTGCTCCTCCCAGCAAATGTCTGGGTAGTTTAGGTCACCCATGACAATAACATCCCTTAACCTAACTTCCTCCATAAGATGACCAGAGAAGTCCCAGCCCAGCTCTTCCCCCTGGTTGGGTGGTCTGTAGTAGACACCCACCGTAAGGTCCCTTTCACCACACCCCCTTTGTAGTTTGACCCACAGTGTCACCACCCGACCCTCCTCTAACCCGAAGCTAATCCTTGATGATGTGAGTTGCTCTTTGACATAGAGCGCGACTGCCCCTCCTTTCCTCTCTGTCCTGTCCCTTCTATATAGGGTGTATCCCTGAATGCCCACCACCTAGTCATGGGTAGGGTCCCACCAGGTTTCTGTGAGTCCTACTAGGTCTGGATTCTTATTCACAATCAGGAGGCACAGTTCCTCCTGCTTGCTCCCCATACTATGAGCATTGGTGTAGAGGCACTTGAAGCCTCCTGAGGGTGCTCGTGCCTCCCCCCTACTCCCAGGATGTTGTTGCTTACCTGGGCATCCCTTTCTCTTGCCACCCTGCATGCTGGCAGAGCATCCTCCCCACTCGGAGTGGCCCCTTTAAACAGTGAGGCTAGTTTAAAGCCCACCGTACGAGATCAGCCAACCTAGAAGAAAAAATACGTTTGCCCTTAGGGGAAAGATGAAGCCCATCCCACCCCAGCATGCCCTCTGTACAGAAATATGGGTCATTGTCAAAAAACCCGAAGCCCGCCTCGTAGCACCAGCTCTGAAGCTGCCAGTTAACTACATTAATGGGGGCCTCATGATGCCTACCCCGTCCACTTACCGGGAGAATGCAGGAAAATACCACCTGACCTCCCATTTTCTTGAGTTGCTGTCCCAAGGCCTTGTAGTCTTCCACGATGTTGTCCGGCTTACCCTTGGAAGCATCATTTGTCCCCACATGGACCACAACCAGTGGGTAGTAGTCAGAGGGCTTGATGATTTTTGGGATGGTCTGTGTGATGTCCTGAATCCTTGTTCCGGGCATACAGCAGACCCACCATGACCAGGGCTCAGAGCGACAGATTGGACCATCGGTTCCCCTCAGGATGGAGTCCCCGATGACCAGAACTTTACATCTCCTCCTCCTCAATGTCTGCCTCTTCTCAGCCCATGTTGTAGGTCAAGCAGCATCAGTGACTCTGGGGATCTGCTCTTCTGCCTTCTCCTCCAGGGGAGCCAGGGCCACATACCTGTTCCCAAGGGGTGTCTGGGGAGCAGGCACAGCAGTTGTATGAGCTGCCCTGGCCTTGACAGGAACCTGCTGCCACTAATTAGTTGGACGTTTTGCACGCGGGGTCTCTCCTGGCCCTGCAGAGAATGGAAATACAAATCAATTTCAACCTCCGCTGCCCAGATCCTTTACAACATGCTCACCTTAGCCTGGAGCTCTGCCACTTGCCCCTCCAAAGCCTGAAGACGCTCACAAGAGGGGTAGGCAGAGTAGTCACCAGACCTCAGCCCCACCCCCAGGGACCCCACCCAGATGCCCCCACAGATCGGGGGGCAGGTGGTCCCCAGGCCCCCCAAGGGCTCCATCTGGGTGGCAGCCTCAAAGGAGCCCTGGAAGGGCGGCACCACTGGGGCAGGGCCCCTGGCAGCGCTACGAGTCCTCACCATGGCTCACAGATACTCCTTACCTCTCTCCTTGTTGGTGAAGCCTCTCAGCATCTCTTTCCTGAAAATGTATGCAGAGCCAACAGTAAAAGTCCGTCTCATGGTCTATTCAATTTGACCATTGTATCCTTTTGAAAAAGAGGCTGATAGCTCCTGAGAGGGGCTGAAGAATTGGTCTCTGGAAGGCCTAAGGTTTAGAAAATGTTTTTGCCCTCTCACTGCAAAATGTAAGCTATTTCATTTGGAATTCATTCTTTTTTGATGCTGTGGTTATTTAATGCAGCCCGTATGCCATTGCAAGGATTTATACTGATTCTTCTATGCATTTATTTTTTTGTTGTATCTTTCTATCTCTTGGTGCTATATTCATTTTTTCTATCACAAATGAAATAGTTTCACATGAGTTATGTAAGATGACAAAAGATATTATAGAGAATAAAATATTGGAAATGTCTTGATCCCAAAGGGCAAGTTGATACAAAGCAATTTAATGATAACAGGATTTTTCCTCTCAAGAGATCAGTTTTTATATTTTTAATCCTGTTGTTGTATGCAAGGGAGAGAGTTAAGTTAAATCACTCTTTTTAATGTAGGATAATTTGATTGAAATAGGCAAACATAAAACCACATCTCCTGGGTGTTGGTTACATCTTCCTTTGACAGCTTGTGCAGGGCAGTAGTCAGTCTTTCATCAGTTGGTCTTTCATCAGTCCCATGAGACACCCATGCCCGCTACAGAACAGGAAGGTCCGGGTGAAGGACATCCCCTGCCCTCCATCAATGCTGACCTCATAAAGGAACACCTTGAGAGGTTGGATACCTTGAGAGGTTGGATACCTTGAGAGGTTGGATACCTTGAGAGGTTGGATACCTTGAGAGGTTGGATACCTTGAGAGGTTGGATACCTTGAGAGGTTGGATACCTTGAGAGGTTGGATACCTTCAAGTCAGCTGGCCCTGACAATCTACACCCCAGGGTACTCAAGGAGCTGGCAAGCATCATAGCCCAGCCTCTGGCATGGATCTTTGAGAACTCCTGGTGCTCTGGTGTAGTGCCTGAAGACTGAAATTTCAGTCTAAGGCCAATGTGGTGCCTATCTTCAAGAAAGGGAGGAAAGTGGATCCGGCAAACTATGGGCCCATCAGCCTGACTTCTATCCTGGGGAAGATCTTAGAAAAGTTTATTAAAGAGGCCATCCTTAATGGACTGGCCAATGCCAACATCCTGAGGGATAGCCAGCACAGGTTTATTGCAGGTAGGTCTTGCTTGACCAATCTCATTTCCTTTTATGACCAGGTGACCTATCACCTGGACAAGGGAGAATAGATTGATGTCATGTATCTTGACTTCAAAAAAGCCTTTAATCTGGTATCCCATGATCACCTCTTGGTGAAACTGGCCAACTGTGGCCTTGGGTCCACCACGATCCACTGGCTGGGAAATTGGCTCCATGGTCAGACCCAGACGGTAGTAATTGACGGAAGTCAATCGTCATGGTGCCCTGTGACCAGCGGGGTCCCCCAAGGCTCTGTCCTTGGACCCATATTGTTCAACATCTTCATTATTGATGTGGACACTGGAGTCAGAAGCGGACTGGCCAAGGTCACCGATAACACCAAACTTTAGGGCAAAGCATCCACACCTGAAGACAGGAGGGCGATCCAGGCTGACCTGGACAGGCTCAGCAAATGGGCGGACAAGAACCTGATGGTGTTTAACACTGAAAAATGCAAGGTTCTCCACCTTGGGAGGAAAAACCTGCAGCATCCTTATAGGCTCGGCAGTGCTACGCTGGCTAGCACTATGGAAGAAAGAGAC
>NW_005842929.1:149128-149415 GCF_000455745.1 Alligator sinensis
AGCCCCCCCCCAAGAGCCCCGGCCCCCAGCCAGTACTGTGGCTGGTGTAGCATAGTGCAACTGTGTTTAAACTAGTTCCTGAATATAGTGCAGGTGTTATATAGGATATTGCACTTAGATTTATTGGTGATCAAAGTACACCTGGTTTATTAGCTTGTGCTAGTCATGCACCTTCTGACTGCTGCTGAACTTAAGGCTTGTCTATACTGGAAAACTGACCACAACAAAAGAACGGGGCCCCACTTGTTCTGGAAGTGGATTAAGCTACTAGAAAAGGGCACTCTTTC
>NW_005842929.1:149446-156653 GCF_000455745.1 Alligator sinensis
TTTCCAGAATAAGAGTGTCCATGCAAGGATTTCAGTATAGCTATGGCTTTCTAAGTAGCGTTGAAGCAATGTTGTAGCTGTGATGGTCTGGGAAATGTGTAAGGCAAGGATTTTTGTGGGTGATGTCTTTTACTGGACCATCATTAGGATAGATTTAGACAAGCTTTTGTGTATCACAGTACCCTGTGTACCTAGGAAAATGACTAGTAAGACCCAAGGAAGGATACTGTGATACCTAAAAGCTTGTCTAGGTCTATCCCAACCATGCAGTTGATCTAAAAAAAGATATCACCCACAAGAATTCTTGCATATGGCTTTCTAAGCCATTTTAGGCAGTAACATTGAAGAGGTAGATTCATGCAAGTATTACAAAAAGGCCTCAGACACTATTTCAGTCTGTAGGCAGTAAGTTGGAGTGTTGTTGCACCCATTAAGGTCCAAGAAGTATAAAAAAGACAAGGATTTTTTGTGATACCTTTTATGAGAACAACTGTGTCCAAAAAAAGATCAGCTTAGATCTGAGGAATGGGTGCCCAAAAGCTCTATGGTGCTTAGTGAACATCCACATTGAATATATTGACAAAAGTTTTCTTAAGTAACTGAAATAAAAAGATTTTTATTTAACATTTTTTCAATAGCCTATGTTAAATTGTTCTGCTGCAGAATAGGAACAAAAAAATTAAGCTCGTAATGGTAACTCATGTACAATATATGGATGGCATCCAATATAACTTGAGTTAATCCTTAGCTAGGTTTTTAATTTCACATGAAAACAAATCTTTGCTTCAGCTGGATCATGAAGACTAACAAAGCTTTGTTATTTTTGGTAATGATAGTAGTAATAGTAGTAGTAAAAACAGAATTAGTAGTTTAAATGGTAAGTCTGGTATTTTTTTAAATAAAATATATTTTAAGAATTATTGAAAACAAATAGTATTTATTTGTGCAGAGTTTAGGGAAATTTTTTCAAAATATTTTGTCAACCCGAAACCTGGATGAGCTAATGTTGGCAAAATACAAGACTGATCTGACATCAATCCCTTATATGAGACAGATGTCAAACATACAGCCAATGAACCTATTCTGGCCCATATAATGCATTTATATAGTGCACATTACACATACACACAAACACACATGCACACATGCACGCACACACACACACACAGATTCTCCAAAATTTCAACCTTCATTTTAAAAAAAGGCAGCTAACCTTCACGTTTGCAGAGATCTACAAACCTGAACCAACCAAGTGTAACCAATGCAGTAATACCTGCATTGGTTACACTTGCAGATGTAGCCAAGTAATTCTAATATTAGAAAAGCTTACATCTGTCTGTCCATAATGCTTTATTTGCGCTCTGATTGACTGACAAACAGCCAATCAGAATGGAAAGAAGCATTCTGACAGAAGGCAGCCTGCTGCCATGATGGTGTGGATACGGGGGTCAGAGCATGGGGGAGGGTGAGGCCAGAGCAGATGGCCTCCTCCCCCCCCCCCCCCCCGCCAGCTCCCTGGAGGCAGCAGAGACAGAAAGGATGGAAGGGGGGGTGAGGCCATCTGCTCACCCCCCCGCCCTGCTCCCTGCAGGTAACACAGGGGGGAGTGAGCCCAGGCCCAATGTGCGGGGGAAGGCAGCAGGCCTGGGCCCAACACGAGGACGGGGAATGGGCCAGAGCAGGGAAAAAGCCGGCCTGCAGCAGCGGGAGAGGGGGTGAGGGGGAACAGCCGACCCCACCCAACATGGGCGGGGAATGAGCCCGAGCCAGGGAAAAAGTCGGCCCACCATGGCAGTGTGGGGGGACAGCGGGTCTGGCCTGGCCCAGTCCAGCCCAACATGGCAGCTGCGGGGGGAAGGGAGAAGTGAGCCTCCTCCCCTTGTTGGGCCTGGGCTCACTCCTCCCCCACCCCCGCTCCCCTACATCGGCCCTGAGCCTGCTCCTCCCATCCCCCTGCTGCCGCCAGGTCTGCCCAGGCCCACTGCTCCCCCCATCCCCCCGCCGCAGCAGCCCAGCTTCTCCCCACCCTTGAGCCTGGTCCTCCCCTGCATCGGGCCTGGGCCCGCTCCTCCCTTGGGAAAGTGGGCCCAGACCCCAAGCAGCAGGAGAGAAGGGGGAGCAGGCCCAGGTGGGGGGGGAACCCCCTCATCATTCTTGATGGGCAATTGGCTAGAAACAGCCAATCAGAGTGCTCCAAGCATGAGGGAGCACCGTTATGATTCCAAAGCCGCGCCGAGGACTGGACAGAGGGTGGGGGAGCCAAGGCCAGCGTTGGCTTTACCTCCCCCACCCCACTCCCTGCAAGAGGCAGAACAGCAGCAGTATGGGGAGTTAGGTGGCAGCACTCCATCCCAGCCCTCTCTCCTCCCACCCCCCACCCCCCGTCATTCTTGACGGGCAATTGGCTAGTATAGTAATATCTACCTGACTGCAGACAGCTCCAAAATGGACTGTGATGGAAGAGAAACAGGTACAGGCAATGGTGGCCTAAGAGAGATTTGTTTTTAATTCAGTGGTAAAAAACATGACAAGGGAGCACCAAACAAATAATAAATAATTAAGCATTTAGTTTATATAAAGCCTTATTCTCCCTTTATTCCATAGGCAAGCTTCCTACAGATGGCAATGGAAGAGCACAGTACACTCTGCAAATATCCAGCCCTAAAATTAAAGCCATGGACCATACGTAATTACACCATCCTTTAAATAATTTTTTCACCTCTCTTGAAGAAAGTAAAGGTATCCCTAAAAGTCTAAAGAATACCAGAGTATTTTCCAAGATTTAAGGTAAATCTTTGGGAGTTACATCAAACGTAAAGGCTACATGCAGGCCTGTGTCTATATACAGGTCTGGAGTCGATGCTGGCTTTGGGTGTTGCCAAGAGTGGATCTAGAGGGAGTGCAGTGGTGTAGCTGCAACCCCTTTTGGACTGACCAGGTTATGGGTGTCTCTGGTAACTTATGTAAAGTCCCCAAAGCAGATGAGAATCCCCTCTCCCTTCCCCTCTGTGCTCAAAGTCATGTCCCCTCCCCTTGCCACTTCTCCCACCTGCCACTGCTGCTTTCCCCACTGTCCAGGGGGTGGGGGAAGCTTCAGAGCCACTCCTGTCCACTCTATCCAGGCTGCACAGGAGCTGGACTCATCTGAGACAGTGACAGCAAAAGTAGCACCACCTGCTCCTGGGAAATCAGGCAAGGTGTGGGAACCCACCCCTCTGCCCATCACCACTGATGCTGTCAAAGCTGAGCCCAGCCCCTGGGCTCCCTTGCTGGAGCAGGCAGCAGTGACTCTGAAGCTTCCCCTGCCCCTGGGACAGTTGGGGAAGCAGCAGCAATGATTGGGGGAAGTGTGGAAAGCGTGGGAGGGGACTTGCCTCTGAGCATGGAGGGGAATGTGTGGGGATTCTTACCTGCTTTAGAGACTTTAAAAAGCCCCTAGAACTCCTGCATAGTCTGCCCACACTGGTGGCAGGGGCCAGGGGCCAGGGGGCAGGGAAGGGGGGGGAGCATGACAGCAGAGATACAGCCACCCCTGCAACTCAGCTCATTTCTCCCACACCCACCTTTACCAAATCCTAGAACCACACCTGGGCAGTGCATAACCTGGCTTGGACCCCTGTGCTGTAATGTCTCACAGGAAGATGTGTCCAAGGGCAGATCCAGGAAGGGTGCCATGGTATGATTGCACTCCCCTTCCACCATTGCCACTGCTGTCTCCAGCTGAGCCCAAAACTCCATGCAGCCTCTCCCTGCACTTAAAGCCCCCCAAGCTGGCAGGGGACACTGTAGGAAAGGAGGGGGACCTGGACAGGGGGCAGGAACAAAAAAGGAAGACCCACTTGCTCCTGCCACTGACCCCAGCTGACCTTAACATGGGGAAAGCCCAGAGCCACACCTGCCCCACTCCAACTGTGAGGGGCAGCTTTTCAGAGTGCTAGGCTCTACAGGGAACAGCTGCAGTGGTGGGGGGGAAGGGTCTTCCTGGCTTGCTCCCATCCAGCAGGGGACATGGGGGGAGGGGGCAAGTAGGGAGCAGGCACAGGAAGGAGGAACCTGCTCTCCACCACTGCTGTCCTTAGACAAGCCTGTCAGCCTGCCCAATCACTCCCTCCAGGGACCCTTCTGCCCCCCCTCAGGTCCTATGACATAAAAGGAGGAGCTCTAGGGCTCTCCCTTGCACCCAGATCAGCCAGGAAAGTGGCAGCAGGGGGCAGGTTCCCCCTTTCCTATATCTGCATCCTGTCCTGCCCTGCCCCTCAGTGTCCCTGCTAGCCCCAGGGCTCCAACTGCGCCTCACCTGCGCCCCCCACCACAGTCTAAGCAGCAGTGTGCCACACCCCCCTTTACTAAATCCTAGATCTGTCCATGGAGGTGTCCATGATGGACAGTGGCCATTCCTTCCCTCCACCTGGTAGCCTAAAAAGGGTTGACATCACCCACCAAGTGTGCAGCTGAACAAAGATAAGGCATGAGGCGGGCATTTGTAATGGAGAGAGCCAAGCTGTGTTGTATTGAGTGATCACAGTCCATGATGTCTAGGTCCTTCCATGTTACTGCAGGATATATCACTGGGAGACTACTTTAGTCAGAACTGTCAGTCTGGAATGAAACCAGCATTTATTAATTTGTTTGCTGTAAATCAGAGCAGAACAAATGCTCAATACTAATTACTTCAATTTGGCTCAGCTCCTGATAAATAAAGCAGCACATTCCATTTCTTGCAAGAACAGAAGTGTGTTTCCATTAGGGTTCCTTCCACTCCCCAAACTCTCACTGAGTTTAAGTCATACTCAGATCTCTGTGCATCAAGTCCTTGTACTACACACTGTATACACTGTGTATATTTGCATGCAGTGGTCTTGGACTTGATTGTCTGGAAGTCACAAAGAGAAGTCTATTGACAGAGAAAGGAAATTTCTTAGCAGGCAGTAGGTAGAGGTGATACTGCTTTTCAATCCAAAGATCTCTGCAGCACAAGATCTAACAGAGAGAGAATCCTCATGTAACCCTTCTGCCAGGTACTGGTTGGCAACAACAAGGGCTAGGTTCAAATTTCAGGGTATCTGTAGGAGTTCGGTGGCATGCCACCTGGAGCCGAGTCCTCTCTCTGTTGAGACTGTAGTGTTCTGTCCTTCGAAAAATCTTCTGCCATGCCTTGATGTTTGAGAGAGAGGTGCCAAAATACTCTTGGGAGACAAAAAGGTTGGTTGTAGGCTCCCAATACCCTGCCCTAACCACACCAGATGTTCCAAGAGTATTGTTGCTTGCCCATAATGCTGAGGATCTGGTCTCAGTCTTATGGGCCCCTTTGCTGGAGTCCTCCTCTTAAATTGGCTGCTTGCCCCATTCTTCCCTGCAAGGGTCCCAAGACAGCCACTTCTTAGTTCTAATCCCACCCATATCTTCAGGGCTGGGATGGATTTACCCACTCCTTGGGTGCAATCTCATCCATGTCTTTGTTGTTCTCTAGGTTGCCGAAGAGGTTACCTTCACCCCGCCCGGACTGGACTCACCAGCAGACCAGTCTCCTCCATTTTTGTGCTGGCTCTCACCAACCGAGCAGCCTCTTCTTACTCTTTGCTGGCTCTCACCAGGTAAATTGGGGGACTGGGGCTTTCCTATAAGCCCTGGGGTCAGTTCTCTCTCTCCTCGGTCTCCACTGTCTTCTTTCTTCTCGCCTCATCTCCCCCTTCTTCTGTCCAACCCCTGACACTCCCTCAGCGTCCCTTTAAATTTCCTTTCTGTCCGGCTGGGTCCACCATGGCAGCATCCAATTCGCTGCCTTCCTGACTCAGCTATCTTCTCTTTAACTTTTCAGCGTGGCTTTTTCTCTTTTCTTTGGCCGTGCTGTTCTTCCTAACTTGGGCTTCAGCCTTGGCAGCTGGATTTGCCATGGCAGCCTTTCATCTGCTGCAGCCCCAGCTGGTTCCCTTAATTAGTCAGGGCGTGCCATCTTTCCCACCCTGGCTCGCCACAGTTTCGTCAGAGTCTCTTTGTCAGTTTATTGCCTTTGTTTTATTCTTCATGTTCTCATGGCAGGGTGTTTCAGCCACCTTGTCACAGTATCCAATAAGTTTTCACTGTGGCTTGAGCCCCCACACAGAAATATAGAATCACTGAATTTTGCTGGGGTGTCCCGCATAAACAAAACCCCCTCTGCACAAGCACTGTAAACAGAGAACAGATTTATTACAGAAAAGTCAAGAAAAACAAAGGAAAACATCAAATTCAATTTTAAACACTACCAACTACAAAGTAGTCTCTAGTTTGCACCCTTTTTGGAGAGACTCCACTCATGCCCAGGCAGTCTGAGATGTGGGAGCTCACCCAAGGGCTAGTTCTGGGGGCCTGTGCCCCTATACCTGCTAGTCAGCAGGAGAGTCCTATAAGCTGCTTCTTGGGTTTCACTGCATCTCAGGGAATTGCTAGTGAACATAGGTCCTCTGCAGTGCAAAGTGCCCCTTGTTGCTCCCTGGGAAGCTTTAGACCTGTGATCTCCACTTCCACATGGTGGTTTTTGGGGGAGGGTGACCGCACCCCAAAATTCCTAGTCCCAAATCCCACAGCTCCACCTGGGACAAAAACTGCAAAATAACTCAAAAATGGCTGGCCTGATCTAACTTAGTTCACCTCTCAACCTTCTCTTGCGGAGGCTGAAGAGGTCCAGGTGCCCCAGTCTCTCCTCATAGGGCTTGGCCTGCAAGCCCTTAATCATACAAGTGGCCCTTCTCTGGACCCTGTCCAGGTTATCCACATCCCTCTTGAAGTGCGGCGCCCAAAACTGCACGCAGTATTCCAACTGCGGTCTGACCAGCACCCGATAGAGGGGAAGTATCACCTCCTTGGTTCTGTTCGTCATGCATCTGCTGATGCACAATGAAGTGCCATTAGCTTTCCTGATGACTTCGTCACATTGACGACTCATGTTCATCTTGGAGTCCACTAGGACTCCAAGATCCCTTTCCGCTTCCGTGCCTCCAAGCAGGTCATTTCCTAGGCAGTAGGTATGCTGGATATTTTTCCTCCCTAGGTGCAGCACTTTGCATTTCTCCTTGTTGAACTGCATTCTGTTGTTTTCCGCCCATATGTCCAACCTGTCCAGGTCTGCTTGTAGTTGTTGCCTGCCCTCCGGCGTGTCCACTTCTCCCCACAGTTTTGTGTCATCTGCAAACTTGGACAGAGTACACTTCACTCCCTCGTCCAAGTC